>NC_052313.1:58156046-58456046 GCF_016432855.1 Salvelinus namaycush
GGTCCCACTAGGAGGGTCACTGAGGAAGTTGGCCATCTCTCTACCTGGCTCTGCCCTGGGGAGATGGTCCCACTAGGGGGGTCACTGAGGAAGTTGACCATCTCTCTACCTGGCTCTACCCTGGGGAGATGTCCCACTAGGAGGGTCACTGAGGAAGTTGGCCATCTCTCTACCTGGCTCTGCCCTGGGGAGATGGTCCCACTAGGGGGTCACTGAGGAAGTTGGCCATCTCTCTACCTGGCTCTGCCCTGGGGAGATGGTCCCACTAGGGGGGTCACTGAGGAAGTTGACCATCTCTCTACCTGGCTCTGCCCTGGGGAGATGGTCCCACTAGGAGGGTCACTGATGAAGTTGACCATCTCTCTACCTGGCGTTGCCCTGGGAGATGGTCCCACTAGGGGGGGTCACTGAGGAAGTTGACCATCTCTCTACCTGGCTTTGCTCTGGGGAGATGGTCCCACTAGGGGGGGTCACTGAGGAAGTTGGCCATCTCTCTACCTGGCCTTTGCCCTGGGGAGATGGTCCCACTAGGGGGGGTCACTGAGGAAGTTGGCCATCTCTCTACCTGGCTTTGCCCTGGGGAGATGGTCCCACTAGGAGGGTCACTGAGGAAGTTGGCCATCTCTCTACCTGGCTCTGCCCTGGGGAGATGGTCCCACTAGGAGGGTCCACTGAGGAAGTTGGCCATCTCTCTACCTGGCTCTGCCCTGGGGAGATGGTCCCACTAGGGGGGTCACTGAGGAAGTTGGCCATCTCTCTACCTGGCTTTTGCCCTGGGGAGATGGTCCCACTAGGGGGGTCATTGATGAAGTTGGCCATCTTTCGGAACTTGAAGGTGACAGAGAGTAGAGGGAGAGGTTGTGGAGCACACACAGGACGTCCACACGCTCTCCCTCAGGCACTGCTGGAAGCTGAAGCTGTGGCCGGGCCTGGGGACCAGGGAGACAGGGAGGGCTGAGCCAGTCCACCGCCAGCTCCACACAGTAACCTGGGGATAGAGGTCAGGGCTTAGAGGTCAGAGAGGTCAGGGGTCAAGGACAAGACAGTCCCAAATCAAACACAACATTTCTGTTATAGCTGTTGTACACATGTCAGTCAGTACCCCTCACCAGAGAATGGCTTCAATTGTTGTTTTTACTAATGATATAAATACATGATTAAATTGCAGAATATTGTTTCTGCTATTGGTAAGGAACAGATTGAGACTGCTGTACCATTGTGGGGAAGTACAGTGGAGTGCTGCTGGTGGTTGAAGCCATCTTTACTTCCCACCGTTTGAAACTTGAGGAAGAGTGAGTAGTCTTGTTACTGGCTGCTGCTGAGGCCCCACTGGTCTTCTGCTCCTCCCTGCTCCTCCTGAAGAACAGAACAACCATTATATACTGCCTGTTATAATATATTTATACACATTTATACCCACACATAGACACACACACACACACACACAAAGGAGGGCTGAATACCTTCTGCTGACAGGATGGAAGCAGACCCACAGAGTGGTTTTGTCGTAGGGTCTCAGTCGTCCCTCGTTGGGCACACAGGCGATCACAGTGGAGGGATTCCACAGGGGTGGTCCTGTTACGAACACTCCTCTCTATCAGCGCTGCGTCTGTACTCCTCTGGAGGTCAAAGCCCTGATGAAACACACACACACACACGCACGCACGCACGCACGCACGCACGCACGCACGCACGCACACACACACACACACACACACACCCACACACACACACACACACAGACACAGACACAGACACACAGACACACAGACACAGACACACACACACAGACACACACACACACACACACACACACACACACACACACACAGACACAGACACACACACACACAGACCACACACACACACACACACGCGCACACGCACATGCACACACACACACACACACAGACACACACACACACACACACAAACACACACACACACACACACACACGTAAACACACAAACACACAGACACACACACACAGACACACATACATAGACACACACACAAACACACACACAGACACACACACAGACAGGACACACAGACAGACACACAGACAGACACACACACACACAGACACACACACAGACAGACAGACAGACACACACACAGACACACACACACACACACACACACACACACACACACACACACACACACACACACACACACACACACACACACACACACACACACACAGACACACACACAGACACACACACACACAGACACACACACACACACACACACACAGCAATACAAAAGTGTATCAGGCCTAACGATAGGGATCTAAAAACTCAGTTTAGTATAGTTGCACTTCAGTGTGAAATATGTCAACAAAAATGTATTTAACATTATTTTACCAGGTACATTGACTGAGAACACATTCTCATTTACAGCAACGACCTGGGGAATAGTTACAGGGGAGAGGAGGGGGAAATGAATGAGACAATTGTAAACTGGGGATGAATAGGTGGCCATGATGGTATGAAGACCAGATTGGGAATTTAGCCAGGACACCGGGGTTAACACCTCTTGTACGATAAGTGCCATGGGATCTTTAGTGATCACAAAGAGTCAGGACACCCTTTTAACGTCCCATCCGAAAGACGGCACCCCACACAGGGCAATGTCCCCAATCACTGCCCTGGGGCATTTATTTAGACCAGAGGAAAGGGTGCCTCCTACTGGCCCTCCAACACCACTTCCAGCAGCATCTGGTCTCCCATCCAGGGACATGTGTGTGTTTTCTCTCTGTGTGCGTTGGTGCATGTGTGTGTTTTCTCTCTGTGTGCGTTGGTGCATGTGTGTGCGTACCACTTCTGTCCCTGAAGCATCGTCCTGCAGCACCACCATCCAGTCGCAGGCCTGTGGTCCATTGTTCACCAGAACCACCTTTTCCACCCGGGAAGTCCCAAAGAAGACGTGTTCGAAGCGGAGGCAGGACAATCTCTCCCCCTCTAGGTTTTGGAGCTCCAGGCTCTGGTCCAAAACATCAGCCCTGATCTTTAGGACCATGTCCTTACTGTTCTGCAGCTTCACCCTGGGAGAAAGGGAAGGAGGGAGGGAACTCAATAAACACACACAAAATGCACAAACAAAGACCCATAAGTAACACTAAGCAGAATAAGGTGGAGCGTTTAAGATGATGTTCAAGAGTCTCTAGTTTCCTTACCGGGCCTCCTCTCTGACCCTTGTGGGTCTGTCAGTGCAGAGTTCCACCTTCAGCCACTGGGTTGCGCCAGGCTGCAGGACGCCACTGCTGGGAGAGAGCCTGATGGACTGGCCTCCATCATACAGCACCTGAAAAGCTCCTTCAGCAAGGCCAAGGGCATGAACAGCAATCAATTCATATAACAATAAGACAAATACCAGAAATAAATCAGCTAGATTACTGCAAATGTCAACTCAAATCAATCAAAGCAAGTTTACAGAAGTGGGTTCAATGGGAGAGGCAAAAGCATAATACCTGGAGCAGATCCCTGATTGGTCAATTCCACCTCTTTGCTGATCACCTGACTGTTTGCCATCACAGAGCCGAAATCAGCGAGAGATTCCATGGTGAGAGAAACATACCGGGGAGAACCTGCAGGAAAGCCCAAATATAAGTAACCTTGGATGAGACCTGAAGATTGCATAACCCACTAATGCCTAGGCACATGTCTGTTGGAACCCGAGAAAGCTATTACATGAATGAGTTATGTTATAACAGGTATGACTCTACTTACGCTAAGAGGGGGATCTCCATGGCTTTGTCTTCCAGGACAAGGAGCAGACGGTCACAGACATCCTCATCTTTCTCAGGCCTGAACTCTAGAGTGCCACTCAGGGACAATCCAGCAGCAATGGGGGTTTCTGTGTTTGTCACCCTGAATTTAAACAGCTTGAGTGGTAGGACGGGTTGATAAAATTAAAGAATAGAGGGGCAGGGCAGTATGAAGGGTGGAATTAACAAAAGTGTATAATAATGTATTGCATCAATCAAAATGAGTTTATAAGTTAGAATAGGACAAAAGCGCAATGAAAACTAAGCACAAGTTGCTCTGAACTTTACTAACGTATTACACACAGACAGCTGACAGGCAGCACTGCAGAAAGGATTTCACCTTTGATGTGGGTTCAAGCAGTCTCATTCTTTTCGAGGTAATTCCAGTGTTGGTCACCGTGACAGTGGTCTTGTAAACCTTCCCTGCTTTTACGTCGGTAAACTCAACAACCGGGGGATTAATTCTAACATTCGTTGCCATATTGTTATATCTAAAAGTTGAGAGACTAATAGCAAAATTCGACGACTTATCCCAGTTCAGGTTTTGGTCCTACGTTATCAATGAAATAGGCTTCCTTTTCTGCACTAGTAATGTTTCAATGTATAAAGCTAACCACATACCGATACAGTGTAGCGTGCATGGTTACCATGGCAACAAGACGTAGTAACATTGTCAACGGTACTTGTTTTCTACGGACCACATTCAGCCGGATCTATTTCCGTTAACCAAGATCCCCTTTTCCGGTCCTTCCTTTTCAACAGTTCTCCACCAAAGTGAGTTTGGCTGATTGATAATCCTCGTACAATCTAACTCCATCTTGCAGTATTTATGCATAAAACACATCTTTTCATTGTCCAAATCCATAGTTGTGCACCTCATTGTCAATCGGTTTTGAGTTTGTGATGCTTGTGCATTCATTTAGTTAACAAAAATAGTCAGAACTTTAGTTACCGTACACACCACAGGCTCCGTAACATGCTAGCTGGCTAGCTACCAGACACCAGCATATACTTTTGCCAGCTAACTACAGGCAGTCCAATTAATGGTTACATTTAGCCATTTTCATGAACCATTTTTGTTTCGGTGGAGCAGGGATGTTTTCCTGTTTTGGACGTTAGTGTACCTGGCTAGCTAGCTAACGTTAGCCTTGCAGTTCTGGCGTTTTACTTTGTATGGGACAATCTCTCAACTTGAACCTTCCCGGTTTGTCTTTTCAGATGGCTCCTACCAAGAAGGGAGAGAAGAAGAAGGGGCGTTCAGCCATCAATGAGGTGGTGACCAGAGAATACACCATTAACATCCACAAGCGCATCCATGGAGTGTAAGTACTGTGGTGCAAATGGACAAATTCACCAACAGAAGCCAGTTCAATCAATGTTGGCTCAGCCTCCTCAAAACCCTTGTGTCATTTGCACCTGAAGTCGTTTTTCATCAGTACCAGAGGATATGGTCTGGTGTGACATCATAAGGGAGTATTTACATCACAGAGCATGGCTGTTGACAAATCTGCTGTTCCTCTAAATTGGCAGGTGTCCCTCAAGATGTAGGCTAGTTTTTGTTAGTCCCCTGCGGCTGGTCTTGATCAGAAAGTTCCTTCTCTCTACAGGAGCTTCAAGAGGAGAGCTCCTCGCGCTCTCAAGGAGATCCGCAAGTTCGCCATGAAGGAGATGGGAACTCCTGATGTACGCATCGACACCCGCCTGAACAAGGCTGTGTGGACCAAAGGCGTCAAGTAAGGACTAATGAGACGCCTGTTTTAAGATTAATCGGGTGTATTCATTAGTGCACACTGTAGCAGAATGTTTTGCAACAGTAAACATGGGGTTTCTATTGGACAAGTTCAGAAGTTTCTCCCCGTTTCTGCTGTTTGCTTCCATTTGGTGTCTAGTGAATACACCCCTGTTATCATATGAATCAGGTATTACTGTACTTGTGTTTCCCAAACCACATTAAGTTGGTTAAACAATCACTAAGCCCATTTGTTGAATCGGGCGCTTTCAGTGGGATTAAACATTTTGGAACATTTAGAAATAGGGTATGTTGATCAAACATGCCTCTCTGACATGTAGAATAAGGAATCACATCGGCTCTGTTCATGGCATTTCTATCTGCAACGTTCAAGAACGTTTGGCAACTGAACATGGCCCAGGTGTGCTTCCTCAGGAACAATACGTGTTCCAATATCAAAAACATGGAATAGCTGGGGGTGCTTGAGGAAAGGGTTTGGTAACAGCTCTTTATCTGCCCATACAACCACTTATGGTTGTTGACACAAATAGCACTACAAATTTTGTTGCACAAGCATGTTTTCATTCTGCTTAGTACTAATGTTCACTTGTGTTATGTACAGGAACGTACCATACAAGATGAGACTAACGTTCACTTGTGTTATGTACAGGAACGTGCCATACAGGATGAGACTAACGTTCACCTGTGTTATGTACAGGAACGTGTCATACAGGATGAGACTAACGTTCACCTGTGTTATGTACAGGAACGTGCCATACAGGATGAGACTAACGTTCACCTGTGTTATTTACAGGAACGTGCCATACAGGATGAGACTAACGTTCACCTGTGTTATGTACAGGAACGTGTCATACAGGATGAGACTAACGTTCACCTGTGTTATGTACAGGAACGTGCCATACAGGATGAGACTAACGTTCACCTGTGTTATTTACAGGAACGTGCCATACAGGATGAGACTAACGTTCACTTGTGTTATGTACAGGAACGTGCCATACAGGATGAGACTAACGTTCACCTGTGTTATGTACAGGAACGTGCCATACAGGATGAGACTAACGTTCACCTGTGTTATTTACAGGAATGTGCCATACAGGATGAGACTAACGTTCACCTGTGTTATTTACAGGAATGTGCCATACAGGATGAGACTAACGTTCACCTGTGTTATTTACAGGAATGTGCCATACAGGATGAGGGTACGATTGTCCAGGAAGCGCAATGAGGATGAAGACTCCCCAAACAAACTGTACACACTCGTCACGTATGTCCCTGTCACAACATACAAAGGTGAGGCGTAGTCAATACCAATTGTGCCTTCATAGGGTTGCTACAGTATAATTTATTCAGACTTGTGCTGAAATGTCAACGATAGTCTCAATTCCTGTATATCCCTGTTCTGTTCTTGATTTTTCTAATAGCAAATACACCAATATGAAAGATTTAGTTTGATCATCTTTTCTGCCCTGGGATGATGAAGACAGAGGTTTATTATTGTCACGCTCTGTTGCTGAAACCTTTTTCTTTCCTTTGTCAACAGGTCTACAGACGGTCAATGTTGATGAGAATTAGATCTTCAACGCTTGTAGAATAAATGTATAAAATGACTTTTGTCTGATGTCTTTATTATACACTACAACAGGGTTCCCCAACCTGCGGCCCGCTTGCTGAATTTGGCCCACGGGTTTTATTTGCCCCCCCCCCGTTTTCTGGGCAAAAATATATTTTTGTTGGGTGGAAAGTTGAACATAAGATTGTAAAAACAGCAGGAAGTCAGCTCTAAGTGATTTTAATTCCACATCTGTTCCCAAGCATTCCCACGCATAATAGAGAGATATGTGATCGTATAGAAATGTAAGCAAGGTTTGAAATGATTGTTTTAGTCAAACATCTGTTTGGGCTTCTTGCAGTCAATTTGCACTCTACAGATGATTTGTAATTATGTTCCAGCCCCCCGACCAATCCCCACTCCCAAAAGGAATGGTCCTGAGGCTGAGTCTAGTTGATCATCCCTGCACTACCAAGTAGATGAACTGTTCTGAATACAGGCCTACTTGAAGCGTGTCTGTGACTTGCATGTCTGGATGAGGTTGGGTGCCTAAATGTAACTGTATTCATGACATTATAAATGCGCAAACACCTCACACTTCTCCCTTCCTTTTCTATTGACTCAAGCTACTGCCTTTTTCAACTTCCTCAAACGCCTTATCCTCTGTGGAAGACCATTGTCCAAGAACTGCCAGAACCATGATATATACACTGCTCAAAAAAATAAAGGGAACACTTAAACAACACAATGTAACTCCAAGTCAATCACACTTCTGTGAAATCAAACTGTCCACTTAGGAAGCACCACTGATTGACAATAAATTTCACATGCTGTTGTGCAAATGGAATAGACAACAGGTGGAAATTATAGGCAATTAGCAAGACACCCCCAATAAAGGAGTGGTTCTGCAGGTGGTGACCAAAGACCACTTCTCAGTTCCTATGCTTCCTGGCTGATGTTTTGGTCACTTTTGAATGCTGGCGGTGCTTTCACTCTAGTGGTAGCATGAGACGGAGTCTACAACCCACACAAGTGGCTCAGGTAGTGCAGCTCATCCAGGATGGCACATCAATGCGAGCTGTGGCAAGAAGGTTTGCTGTGTCTGTCAGCGTAGTGTCCAGAGCATGGAGGCGCTACCAGGAGACAGGCCGGTACATCAGGAGACGTGGAGGAGGCCGTAGGAGGGCAGCAACCCAGCAGCAGGACCGCTACCTCCGCCTTTGTGCAAGGAGGATCAGGAGGAGCACTGCCAGAGCCCTGCAAAATGACCTCCAGCAGGCCACAAATGTGCATGTGTCTGCTCAAACGGTCAGAAACAGACTCCATGAGGGTGGTATGAGGGCCCGACGTCCACAGGTGGGGGTTGTGCTTACAGCCCAACACCGTGCAGGACGTTTGGCATTTGCCAGAGAACACCAAGATTGGCAAATTTGCCACTGGCGCCCTGTGCTCTTCACAGATGAAAGCAGGTTCACACTGAGCACATGTGACAGAGTCTGGAGACGCCGTGGAGAACGTTCTGCTGCCTGCAACATCCTCCAGCATGACCGGTTTGGCGGTGGGTCAGTCATGGTGTGGGGTGGCATTTCTTTGGGGGGCCGCACAGCCCTCCATGTGCTCGCCAGAGGTAGCCTGACTGCCATTAGGTACCGAGATGAGATCCTCAGACCCCTTGTGAGACCATATGCTGGTGCGGTTGGCCCTGGGTTCCTCCTAATGCAAGACAATGCTAGACCTCATGTGGCTGGAGTGTGTCAGCAGTTCCTGCAAGAGGAAGGCATTGATGCTATGGACTGGCCCGCCCGTTCCCCAGACCTGAATCCAATTGAGCACATCTGGGACATCATGTCTCGCTCCATCCACCAAAGCCACGTTGCACCACAGACTGTCCAGGAGTTGGCGGATGCTTTAGTCAAGGTCTGGGAGGAGATCCCTCAGGAGACCATCCGCCACCTCATCAGGAGCATGCCCAGGCGTTGTAGGGAGGTCATACAGGCACGTGGAGGCCACACACACTACTGAGCCTCATTTTGACTTGTTTTAAGGACATTACATCAAAGTTGGATCAGCCTGTAGTGTGGTTTTCCACTTTAATTTTGAGTGTGACTCCAAATCCAGACCTCCATGGGTTGATAAATTTGATTTCCATTGATAATTTTTGTGTGATTTTGTTGTCAGCACATTCAACTATGTAAAGAAAAAAGTATTTAATAAGAATATTTCATTCATTCAGATCTAGGATGTGTTATTTTAGTGTTCCCTTTATTTTTTTGAGCAGTGTATATTTATTAGGTTCTTTGAGATTGCCATTGTGATGATAAGCACTATATATAATAAATATTATTAGATGTGATTGAAACCCTATCCATTGACCAGTCATCTGTGTTAGCCAATATAGTCTCTTGAGGGTTTACCCATAATTTCCAAATACTCTTGAATCCTGATCCCAGTGTCTAGCAAGCTGGAGAGTTTTGCATTTTGAGTGCAAATTTCAGACACTCTTCATCTCGTCTCTGCCACCACAGTTATATGGGCTATTCTGATTCAACACTGGGATATTTTTTTAATGACGTGATGAGTGTCTGACATTTACACTTAATTTCTCCAGCTGCCTGCCACAGAGGGTGTTGCGGTCTGCCCTCCAGGACACCTACAGCACCCAATGTCACAGGAAGGCCATAAAGATCATCAAGGACATCAACCACCCGAGCCACAGCCTGTTCACCCCGCTATCATCCAGAAGGCGAGGTCAGTACAGGTGCATCAAAGCTGGGACCGAGAGACTGAAAAACAGCTATCTCAAGGGCATCAGACTGTTAAATAGCCATCACTAGATGACCTCCACCCAGTACTCTACCCTGATCTTAGTCACTGTCCCTAGCCGGCTACCACCCAGTTACTCAATCCTGCATGGAATCATAGGTCACTTTAATAATGTTTACATATGTTTTACTCATTTTATATGTATAAACTGTATTATAGTCAATGCCACTGACATTGCTTGTCCTAATATTTATATATTTCTTAATTCCATTCAATGACTTTTAGATGTGTGTGTATTGTTGTGAATTGTTAGATACTACTACACTGTTGGAGCTAAGAACACAAGCATTTCGCTACACCCTCAATAACATCTGCTAAATATGTGTATGCGACCAATACAATCTGATTTGATTTGACCTCCCTGGCACATCCAACTGGCTGTAAGGAATGATGAGCGGTTGGGGGAGGGGTTCACCTTAGCTGAGGGGCGTGTTCTTCTAAACATCCAAGCCCAGCTGCTCCCCAAGAAGACCAAGAGCAACAACAGCAATGTAATTTATGCAAACAATGCCAATAATACCCATGATGCTGGCCATGTAACTGAGGTATTGTATGTATTTAATAAAACAATAAGTATTTCACACGGTAAGCCTTATCCTGATATGTGTATATTGTGCAACACTGATAATTATTCCCACTGGCATCTGAATGTACAACAGGGTACACATTGTTGTCCAAACACACATGCAGCATGATATGACTGGGGCGGGTAGTCAATGTTGCATTGTGTGCCATATGAAGCCATGTATGATGGTAGCCCATAGTCTAAGCTCATTTTATATTTGCAGTGAGCATATGCACAACTTTTTGTGTAGAGTTTTTTTTTTTTTAATACAGGAGCATACGATATCACTGGCCAATTGCATAGCTAGTTCTCGGGTAGTCTTGTCCAGTCCTATGTTGTGCGGTGTAAACTTTTGAACGCTAGGGGGCGAAATTGGTCTGTGTTATTGCATCAACAACATGGATAACGGGACAGGTACGCGAACATCACAAGAAACGTTACTATTGCATTAGTTGCAATTACACAGCAGGTAAGACATCACATTTGGGTTTTACAATGGGAAACTAACTATCAGATCATTTTCTGATCAAGACAAACGTACTCAGGAGCAGGCCTAGCTTGCTACACTATTCGGAATGGTCAGAATTATGGCTAGCCAGCAAACAGCAACAAGCTAACAGTAGCTAACGTTAACTGAAGTTAGCCAGCTAGTTGAGCTAAATTGATCTCGCCCTGGCTTTCAGTAGGGACAGTTGTTTTGACCACGCCTATAGTTAGTTGGTGATTGGCATAAATGGTAATGTAGTTTTACAGCCTGCTGAAATGGTAGCCTATGGATGCTAAGCTAGCTAGGTAGCCTGCTAAGTAACTAGTCTCTCCTCACTGTCCCTGTGCCACTCCTCTGCCTGTGCCGGTGGAGCGCCCGCCTGAGTCCAAAGATTATGACAACTAGCTAACGTTAACTAGCCTTCAGTCCAAGTAGTATGGTAAGGTTTCCCCCTTTCATCTGTGCAGAGTCTGGCGAGAAAGACTACCTGCTATTGCTAAACAGCTGTTTCTGCAGGTACCGTCGCTACTTCGATGGCCCACGGGTGATGCAAATAACGATGCGGCACCACTGGCTGCTCGTCGGGGCTTGCGGCTGGGTGTTGCTCATCCTCGTGTTTGCCAACAAGTTTATCAATTTTAACGCCAGAGCCACGGATGGTAAGTTATCAGACTGAAACCTGATAGCTAGTATTGATGAGAAAAAAACAATCTATACCTTTCAGTAATTGTTCAGCTAGAGTTACATAACAGCTATGCTGTTAGATTTAAACGTCTAGTCTATCCCCCTTGGAATTGTCTTGTGATCTCTTAGTGTTTTGTGTTTCAGACTATGGGGAGAAGACTGAGATGCAGAGTTGGACTCAACCAGGAGTTAAGGCCATCAAATCACTGCCAGCTCAGAAATCAGACAGAAGAGCTCCCAAGTCATCAGACCTGGTAGGTGTTTTGTTTGTGTGTGTGCGCCCTTGAAACAGAATCATCAGTTACTTGAATTGTGTGTGTGTGTGTGTGTGTGTGTGTGTGTGTGTGTGTGTGTGTGTGTGTGTCAGTCCTCAGTAGGCCCCTCCTCCATGGCCAACCCAACAGACTGGAACACTGTGGAGACGAGGCGTCTGGAGCTGCTGTCAGCCGTGTGTAAGAACGACTCCCTCAGGAACCTCACTCACACCTCAATCAACAAGTTTGTCTTGGACCGCATCTTTGTGTGCGACAAACACAAGATCCTCTTCTGCCAGACCCCCAAAGTGGGCAACACTCAATGGAAGAAGGTCCTCATCGTTCTCAATGGTGAGTGAGGGAGGACTGTAGGGAGAGAGTCAGTGAGGGAGGACGGTAGGGAGAGAGTCAGTGAGGGAGGACGGTAGGGAGAGAGTCAGTGAGGGAGGACGGTAGGGAGAGAGTCAGTGAGGGAGGACGGTAGGGAGAGAGTCAGTGAGGGAGGACGGTAGGGAGAGAGTCGGTGAGGGAGGACGGTAGGGAGAGAGTCGGTGAGGGAGGACGGTAGGGAGAGAGTCGGTGAGGGAGGACGGTAGGGAGAGAGTCGGTGAGGGAGGACGGTAGGGAGAGAGTCGGTGAGGGAGGACGGTAGGGAGAGAGTCGGTGAGGGAGGACGGTAGGGAGAGAGTCGGTGAGGGAGGACGGTAGGGAGAGAGTCGGTGAGGGAGGACGTGAGGGAGGACGGTAGGGAGAGAGTCGGCGTGGGAGGACGGTAGGGAGAGAGTCGGTGTGGGAGGACGGTAGGGAGAGAGTCGGTGTGGGAGGACGGTAGGGAGAGAGTCGGTGAGGGAGGACGGTACGGAGAGAGGAAGGAAAGACGGTGACAGTGTCAGTGAGTGATGATGAGTAAAAGTTGACTCAAAACGTACTTATCTGTCTGTAAATTGTAGTGATGTAGTAGCCTCGATCCCAGTGAAGGACGAAAAAATAGTGTTCTTCTCTGTCCTTTTGCCCCTCAGGAGAGTTCTCCACTGTGGAGGAGATCCCAGAGAACCTGGTTCATGACCATGAGAAGAACGGACTGCCCCGCCTCTCCTCTCTGACGGAGAAAGAAATCACTAAAAGGTTAAGGCCCTGCTCCAATACTTCAGAAATGCATCCTATCGTCCTTCCTTGAAGTAATCACAGATCTGAATTAGTTAGATTGGTTAAAGTAATAAGATGGTAATGTAGGCTATCATTGCTTACACCTACCCAATCACTTGCTATCTTAAGATTAATGCACTAATTGTAAGTCGGTCTGGATAAGAATGTCTGCTAAATGACTCAAATGTTATAGAGCCGTGCTTTACGTCAAGGAAGGACGGCTCGTTTTGCTTAACACCTTTGACTTGTTTGGCCCTGCCCTGTATTCCATTGTGGTGTTCTGATTCTATGGGACTCACACTGTGCTTTTTGTTTTATCTCACCAGGTTAGCCACATACTTCAAGTTCTTCATCGTCAGAGACCCGTTCGAGCGCCTCATCTCCGCCTTCAAGGACAAGTTTGTGAAGAACCCGCGCTTCGAGCCCTGGTACAAGCACGACATCGCTCCCGCCATCATCCGCAAGTACCGTAAGAGTCACCGTGACAACGACAACAACAAGGCGACTACGGGCCTGCGCTTTGAGGACTTCATCCGTTACCTGGGCGATGAGCCCGGGCGGCGCCGCATGGACCGTCAGTTTGGGGAGCATGTTATCCACTGGGTGACGTACGCGGAACTCTGCGCCCCCTGTGACATCACGTACAGCGTCGTGGGGCACCACGAAACTCTAGAACGCGATGCCCCCTACATCCTGAAAGCTGCCGGGATAGAGCGTCTGGTATCGTACCCCACCATCCCCCCGGGGATCACCCGTTACAACCGGACCAAGGTGGAGCGCTACTTCTCAGGCATCAGCAAGCGGGACGTCAGGCGGCTTTACGGCCGGTACCAAGGAGACTTCAGCCTCTTCGGCTACCCCAGCCCGGACTTCCTGCTAAACTGAATGACGATGACACTAAAGAAAGACTGTTTTGCAACGATATTATAATAATATAATGTCTCTCTAATCTAACATGCATCTTAATCAGTGTGTGGTTTACTGAAGAGGTAGGGAGGGTGTAGCTAGCTAGCCACCTAGCCTGGCTGCTCTAACTAGGAGCCATAGTAGAGACTAGTGATCCCCACCATCCGGGCTCGAGCCAGGGAGGGATGGAGACTACAGGTTGGTCTGATATAACGTGCTGATCTGCTGTAGGATGATCGTCACTCCTCTACCTGGCTGACAGTAATTCCTGTCTCGACCTAGCAACACTTCCTGCCTCTGCCTAGCAACTGTCACCATGGGCGATGACTGTACTACATGCCTCTACTTCCTGGTAGCCGTCACCATGGTGGCCATGAATGGCATGAGGACCGAGGTGATGGAGAGTTACTCACTATGGTCATGGCTAATGGCTGTATTCGCCCTACGACCAATGAATTAAGTGCCACATTTTAATGTTATTTAACAAAGCTTTTTGTATTATAATAATTACTTTATTTAAACCAGAGATTACTGTTACATACTGTGCTAAATTGTACCACCCTCTGCACTACTTCTACACAAAGCAGGTCTGCTGCTGGTACTGCATTATGGACTAACACTGAAGTGGGTCTGGGAGACAGTAGCCTGGTTAAACCAGACTGAATGCTGAGCACACCATTGAAACGTAGCAGAATCAGTTTGAATGCGAGGTTATAGAGATGGTAGTGAAACACTAACCGGTTAACAATATCAGAGCCCCAGCTCTCTTCCCTCCAGTCTAACCCCTCATACAGAGTAGAGCAACTCCATCTAGCTTCAAGACTCGGCACCTATATAAATGGTGTGATTCTGTGATCTCAAAGGGTTGACAAGCGCTGAGTGGGAGGAGTCAGTGTCTGCAATGCCTGTGTTCAGGTGACAGGGGGAAGGTTCACTGTGGCGTAACTCCTGCTGATTGGCTGAAGCTACTACAGTGGATAATACTATGCCTGTATTATGTCATGGGGTGTACAGTCCCTGGGTCTTACCTCATGTTCCCATCCAGTACAGTAGACAGACAGATATATAGATGGCCTTCAGGGTTAATCCAGTTAAATTCAGCCCAGACACATAATATGGGATCATGGCAATATGGATTGGAGGCATACAGCCAACCCTCTTCTATACCCATACTTATGTCAAAGAAGGTGGATGAACGAAGATGTCTTACTCAGGCTGTTTACGTTCTACTTAAGCGGTGGCTCTCCCGTAGACACCATTGCGATAGCAGCTGTGTCTGGTCTACTTAGTTCCTTGACTGTATATAAACCATAAAGTGAGGGAGTGGGATGCCTCGCTTCCTCTGTCTGTTTGCCACCTGTAAGGGCAGTACATTAGACTACATTGGCACTGTACCTGGGAGAAGGAAAAAATGGTTTCATTTTCTCATCCTCAGAACTGTTATTTCACAATTGAATTCCATGAATTGTCTTATTCTTCATCCTAAACAGGACACCGTCCAATGGCGTCCATGAAGAGAAGTGAGTGACAGTTTCCTGTTGACCTTTTTTAATCAACCAATGTTTGGTATGGTCAGTCACATGGTATTGCCAGAGCTAGGTGGACAGGCCATGGTTACTGAGTAATAAAGGTTTCATGTAAAATATAAAACTGGTCTTTTGCACTCTTCTCTGTACCACAACACATGTATGTATTTTGTCTTTACATGTGAGGTCAGTTACCCTGCAGTAGACCTGATATTCTCATTCTAGCAGTAGACCCACCACAATTCATTCAATTACACCTAGGGCTGGGCCATATGGGCAAAATATTACAGCACAGTATTTTCTTTTTTCATTTTATGTTTTTGAATAATAAAAGTTGTACATGTTCTTTATGAGTAGTGTGTGATCCTAAGGTGGCAACACATAGATACTACGTGATTTCAAAATGGGTCTTTCTGCATTCTGATTGTTTTATACTGTTCAATTCAACTTCAACCCCCCCAAAAGTCATCGTTTTCTGCATTTGAGATCATTTCTACACTGCCACGTAGGGCTACACGATATGGGCAAGCAATCTGGGCCTTCCTTTTAACCAAATGTTGCAATTTGACTTGCATTTAGAGCATAACACTTAACTGTTGGAATCATGGAAATAGAATGTCTATTCTAGTTATATAATAGTGGGCACTTTTAATACAGTGTTTGACATGACAACGAATGAAAATGCCAGGGAGGAGTTATTGTAGGAACTAGTGTAGGAACTAAAGTGTTGATGATAGGTGTTTCCTAGGGGGCCCTTTAATCTTTGGCTACATTGACTGTTCTCTCTTAGCTACATGAAGTAGCTAACATTCTTGCTTTGCGTTTACCTCGAATTTAGAAAATACTGTTGCACAAACATGCTGAATTAGGTCTACACCATCACTGGTATCAGGCTGAAAAGCTAATTACCCTTGCTCTTTCTAGTACATTTATTAGCTAGCGATTAGCATTAGCGGCTAACAAGATTTAAGAACAACTTAAGACAAACTAGCAGTTTGCAGATGTAAAAAAACAAGCTAATAGTGTAATTATAGAATGCTAGTAGATTTATATTAAGACGCAAAGTGACAACTGCATCGTTGTCATCAACATTGTTGCATGTGCTGCATAGACCATGCAGCCTGAACGCAAGTGTCTCGTGGTCGAGGAAAAACAAATGCGCTCCTTGAGTGACAGGACCTGGAGCCAGGGCTAGGTCTGTGTGGAAAGCCGCATGGGGGAGAGATGACTCAAGTAGTGAACTATAAATATGGACGTTACACACTGCGTATCACATTTAACAAACCAAACATTCAAATACCGTTATAGAAGGTAAAATAAAAACCCAAACCAGTCCATGCATCTTTACCGGTATATCGCAAAAAAACGGGATACTGCCCAGCCCTAATTAGTCCTACCACCAGAATTCATTCAATTAGACCTACCACCACAATTCATGTAATCTTTCAACCTGCAAACAGAATACATTAAGACAATTCAACACTGCTACAGAGAGTCATCATAGTTTAAGAGTCAAATCCATCTCCTGATGGGAATATGTTCAGGCCAGCCAGAGTCCTGTCGGTAAGTGTCTAGACTGGAGTGTTGTTATGGCACAGCAGTCTGAGGGTGTTGGCTGAGTTTAACCCAGAGGTCCTAGTAAAGTAGGCCATTGCCAAAGTTTCGAGTGACCTCAAGAGAAATGTATTCATGTCGGGGTGGAGTAGCCTAGGCAGTACAGTAAACATTCATACAAGTCACTCAGAGATTTGAGTGCGTTTGGCCAGGGTGCATCCCAAATGACACCCTATACAGCACACTACTTTTGACCCGAGCCCTATGGGCCAGGTCAGAAGAAGTGCACTACATAGGGAATAGGGTGCCATCGGGGATGTAGTCAATGTCTCTTGAACAATACACAAATGACATCAAGCAGCACATGGCACTAAGACTGAACTCCATACAAAACAAGGATAAGAGCCATTACAAATGAACAACTAACCACTTTAATGCAGTCTTCAAAACCAATGCACAACAAAAGAAACAAAAAACATATAGCAACTTCATTATGAAAGGGAGACGTAATCACCCCCCTGACAACAAATATCCAATCGCACAAAAACAACAACTGTGTTATTCGGGAAAATGCATGTCTTTCCTGTAGCATTTTCATTTCTAGTTCAGGTACAGTACATTGTACAAGGCCTCTATCAATCCCTCCATAGGCTAGTATCTCCAATAGTCTCTATGGTAGAAGCAGTACAGTACTTGCGGATCAGATCAGTCTTCCATAATGACAGCACTGCTGACTGACAAGAGTTTCAGCATTTTGTTAGATTTTTCCTTGTGATTAAAAAGGCTATAGCAGGGGGCCGGGGTTTAGCGTTAGGGGGCGGGGTTTAGAGTTAGGGGGCAGGGACTCAGAGCAGGCTTAGTAGTCAGAGCTGATTCAATTTCTGATCATAGGTCAGTTTCATCATGCAGCGTTTGTTTTTACTCATAAGCCCTGCACACTCTCAGGAGACACACATCTCGGGGGGCTGTGGTGTACCGGGCTTGGCTACCGGTGAAGCTGCCGGTACCAGCCCCGGTGGCCCCTTGTCGGCCTTCTCTGGGCCTGCTGGGGGCCCCAACGGGGGCTGGTTGCTTCTGGCGGCGGCTACAGTCTTCTTGAAGAGACGCATGCTAAGTTGGAAGAGCTCACTGTCCACCACAGGAACACTGGGGTACATCTGCTTGGTCAGGCCCTGGAGAGAGAAAGACAGTTGGCTTACTATACAGCGATAGGCATTGTGTGTCAAAGTATTGCTCCATCTATTATAATATACTATCTACATAATCCCAGTCTATTCCTCCATTTATCCTACAGTACAGGGCCATCTTAGTCAATTGGTATATGGTCTAGAATAGTCTATGGTTCTGGGTACAAGTACATTTTCTTGGAGCACTCACCTTTTCGTTCTTGAGGAGCTGCCGTCTGATGGCCATGTCCCTACGGGCACAAAGGGCCTTACAGCAGGGGCCCAGGTTCCTCAGCAGACCTGCCCTCTCTACCTTCCTGTTCAGAGCTGCCTTGTTCAGAGCACCCAGGTCGTGCTCAAACAGCTTGTCAGCATCTGGAGGAATGGACAGAGAGCTGGGTTAGACTCACTGGATGTTTCCAGTGATGAATGGAAGCAACATACAAAAGATGTTTCTATTGCCGCTGCTTAGTGCTTTATCATATGCTAACACCACACTGACTGCTTAGTGCTTTATCATATGCTAACACCACACTGACTGCTTAGTGCTTTATCATATACTAGCACCACACTGACTGCTTAGTGCTTTATCATATGCTAACACCACACTGACTGCTTAGTGCTTTATCATATGCTAACACCACACTGACTGCTTAGTGCTTTATCATATGCTAACACCACACTGACTGCTTAGTGCTTTATCATACGCTAACACCACACTGACTGCTTAGTGCTTTATCATATGCTAACACCACACTGACTGCTTAGTGCTTTATCATATGCTAACACCACACTGACTGCTTAGTGCTTTATCATATGCTAACACCACACTGACTGCTTAGTGCTTTATCATATGCTAACACCACACTGACTGCTTAGTGCTTTATCATATGCTAACACCACACTGACTGCTTAGTGCTTTATCATACACTAGCACCACACTGACTGCTTAGTGCTTTATCATACGCTAACACCACACTGACTGCTTAGTGCTTTATCATATGCTAACACCACACTGACTGCTTAGTGCTTTATCATATGCTAACACCACACTGACTGCCTAGTTCTTTATCATATGCTAACACCACACTGACAGCTTAGTGCTTTATCATATGCTAACACCACACTGACTGCTTAGTGCTTTATCATATACTAGCACCACACTGACTGCTTAGTGCTTTATCATATACTAGCACCACACTGACTGCTTAGTGCTTTATCATATGCTAACACCACACTGACTGCTTAGTGCTTTATCATATACTAGCTCCACACTGACTGCTTAGTGCTTTATCATATACTAACACCACACTGACTGCTTAGTGCTTTATCATATGCTAACACCACACTGACTGCTTAGTGCTTTATCATATGCTAACACCACACTGACTGCTTAGTGCTTTATCATACGCTAACACCACACTGACTGCTTAGTGCTTTATCATACGCTAACACCACACTGACTGCTTAGTGCTTTATCATATGCTAACACCACACTGACTGCTTAGTGCTTTATCATATGCTAACACCACACTGACTGCTTAGTGCTTTATCATATGCTAACACCACACTGACTGCTTAGTGCTTTATCATATGCTAACACCACACTGACTGCTTAGTGCTTTATCATACGCTAACACCACACTGACTGCTTAGTGCTTTATCATATGCTAACACCACACTGACTGCTTAGTGCTTTATCATATACTAGCACCACACTGACTGCTTAGTGCTTTATCATACGCTAACACCACACTGACTGCTTAGTGCTTTATCATATGCTAACACCACACTGACTGCTTAGTGCTTTATCATATGCTAACACCACACTGACTGCTTAGTGCTTTATCATACGCTAACACCACACTGACTGCTTAGTGCTTTATCATATGCTAACACCACACTGACTGCTTAGTGCTTTATCATATGCTAACACCACACTGACTGCTTAGTGCTAACACCACACATGCTCACACAACTGAGCCACGTTCTAAGTATGCATACTTCCATTAAAAGTCTGTGTCTTGTAAAGTAAACAGAGCTGGTATGGATAATGTGTGTCATATTATACATGGTTCTAAAATAGAGAAAGATGGAGTACAGTATGTAATAGTACTAATATAATCCAGTAGGAGAAAGATGGAGTACAGTATGTAATAGTACTAATATAATCTAGTAGGAGAAAGATGGAGTACAGTATGTAATAGTACTAATATAATCCAGTAGGAGAAAGATGGAGTACAGTATGTAATAGTACTAATATAATCCAGTAGGAGAAAGATGGAGTACAGTATGTAATAGTACTAATATAATCCAGTAGGAGAAAGATGGAGTACAGTATGTAATAGTACTAATATAATCCAGTAGGAGAAAGATGGAGTACAGTATGTAATAGTACTAATATAATCCAGTAGGAGAAAGATGGAGTACAATATGTAATAGTACTAATATAATCCAGTAGGAGAAAGATGGAGTACAGTATGTAATAGTACTAATATAATCCAGTAGGAGAAAGATGGAGTACTGTATGTAATAGTACTAATATCTCCTCCAATCACCTTTAGGGTCGTCCAGCTCCTTCTTGCAGACCTCCCTGACTCTCTCCAGGAGCTCGGGCCCAGCCAGCCGCTTGGAGACGCCCGCCCTGAGGAGCACTGCCCCTGGGGTGAACCGGAGCAGAGCTGCCCCTGCCGCCCGGGGCTCCTGCTTCTGCTTGGGCATCAGGCTGGACCAGTCTACATCAATCACATCCAGGGGACCTGTAGGAACACAGCACATATGAAGGACTTAGACCACAATAACCAAACAACTATTTAGTTCACAATAATAAAAAAAACACAACAGTTTGTCTTTTACCAGTGTCCAACTGCAGACTAGACAGGGTTGCCAGGTGTGTGATATTGGGCTAGTTTTGAGCTGGTTTGGAGGAGCCATTGGACAAGAATTTCTCATGACCTGGCAACCCAGCTGGCAAAC
The DNA here is from genome assembly GCF_016432855.1 of Salvelinus namaycush. Taxonomy (NCBI): domain Eukaryota; kingdom Metazoa; phylum Chordata; class Actinopteri; order Salmoniformes; family Salmonidae; genus Salvelinus; species Salvelinus namaycush. Next base: position 58,177,209 of record NC_052313.1, read on the forward strand.
CATAAGGACTGTGTAGTCCTGTTCTCAGCCAGAAGGACTGTGTAGTCCTGTTCTCAGCCAGAAGGACTGTGTAGTCCTGTTCTCAGTATTGTACCTGGCGTCTTCTCTTCTTCCTGCCCATCCTCTCTCTTCTGGGCGCTGTCCGCCAAGATCTCATCCAACTCGTCATCACTGATTGGCTCGTACTCCTCCCCGCCAGACACTACCGACACAGCGTCATCCGCCTTCGCGTCATCTTCGTCTGAGGACAAACAAATAAACTCACTCATTAACCTGCTACCATATCAACACAAACATAGACAAACAGATCTGGGACAAGGCTGTTGTTGCCAGCTCCCATGGTCACTGTCACACCAACTGTTCTGGGATCAGGCTAGTAGTTTGTGATTCTAGATGATCCTTACCGTCAACGCTGTCCTGTTTCTCTGCTTCCTGTATCTCTCCTCCCACAGGGTGATGGCTGTTGCCTGGTTTGTCCTGGTCCGTGCCGCCGTGTCCCAAGGCTTCGTGGGGGAGCAGGAGAGAGAACTCAGCCCTGTCCGGCCCCCTGATATCTGGTCTCATGTGATCTGGCCTTATGTCCGGTCTTATATCTGGCCCACCTCTCATATCCCCTCGAATGTCTCCCCTAATATCAGGTCTCATGTCCCCTCGAATGTCTCCCCTAATATCAGGTCTCATGTCCCCTCGAATGTCTCCCCTAATATCAGGTCTCATGTCCCCTCGAATGTCTCCCCTCATATCAGGTCTCATATCCCCTCGAATGTCACCCCTCATATCCCCTCGAATGTCTCCCCTAATATCAGGTCTCATGTCTCCCCTCATATCAGGTCTCATGTCCCCTCGAATGTCTCCCCTCATATCGGGTCTCATATCCCCTCGAATATCTCCCCTAATATCAGGTCTCATGTCTCCCCTCATATCAGGTCTCATATCTCCTCTCATGTCTCCTCTCATATCTCCTCTCATGTCCCCTCGAATGTCTCCCCTCATATCGGGTCTCATATCCCCTCGAATGTCTCCCCTAATATCAGGTCTCATGTCTCCTCTCATATCCCCTCGAATGTCTCCCCTCATATCAGGTCTATCTCCTCGCATGTCCCCTCTTAAATCTGGTCTGTCTCCCCTCATATCTGGTCTGTCTCCCCTCATATCTGGTCTGTCTCCCCTCATATCTGGTCTGTCTCCCCTCATGTCCATCCTGTTCTTGGGGTCCCCATGTGGCGGCAGGTCCATCAGTAGCATCCTCTCCCGCTCCCGGTCGTTGCCATGGTCGCCACCACGGCCAACGCCCCTGTTGCCGCCGCGCTCCCTTTCCCGCTCTCGTTCGTGCTGCTGCAGGAGACCCTCGGGCAGAAGCCGCTCTCTCTCACCCCGCATGTCACGGAGATCACGCTCTCTCATTTGCTCTCTGTTGCCTCCACGCATGAGGAGGGGTTCACGGCCCCTCCCACCCCACTCCCGTGGCCCCTCGGGCTCCCAGTCTCTCTGCTGCCCCTGCTGCTGGAGAGGAGGTAGTGGCCCCGGAGGCCCCTGTTGCTGTCGGAGGTCCTTGCGCTCACGCTCCCTCTCAAACTGTTCCCGCTCCCTCTCTCTCTCCCTCTCACGCTCTCGGCCGTCGTAGGACCCGGCCCGCGACTGCACCTGACGCTCTGACTCAGGGGAGCTACGTCTGGAGCTGTGGCTGCGAGAGTCCTGACGGTCTGGGAAGGAAAACCAGCAGAAATGTAATAAAACAGATATAATATCAATCAAATCAAACTAGTAAGGAGCTTCACTGTTTTCAACTAAACCTGTTGTTGTGTCTGGCGTACCTGAGGAGGTGCTGCGACTGGGCTCTCCTCTCCTCAGCTGGTCGATGCGTGACTTCCGCTCCTCTCCCCTCGCCACCGGAGGCTCTGTGACCACTGGTCCCCTCTCTCTCTCACCACGCTCCCTCTCTCTTTCCCTGTCTCGCTCCCTTTCTCGTTCCCGGTCTCGGGAGTTGCCCCCCTGGAGCTGGTGTCCTCTCCTGGGTCGGCCTGGTCCTTGGCCCTGCTGAGGGTCCTCTCTGTGGGCTGACTCGTTGGAGGGAGAGCGGAGACGTCTGGATGAGGCCCTGCTTTGGTTGCTTCCCATACTGCTGCTCCTCTTCTGCTCCGGAGGAGGCTTCCTCAGCAGGGGCTGGGACATGAGGGGCTGGGGGGGCAGGGTCTGGAGTAACATAGGAGGGTCCTGGGACAGCAGAGGGGCGATGGGCAGGGGAACAGGCCTCTCCATCCTCTCCCTCTCCTTGCCCCCCCTCGGACCTCCTCTCCTGGGAAGAGCTTCGGTCGGAGTCCTCTCAGTGGGGACTGTGGGGGGTGCCTTAACGGCCGCCGATCCACCACCGCGCTCCAGCACATCCTCGTCAGACCAGTCGCTGAAGTTGGTGTCCATTTTGACGGGCTGTGGCAAGGGCTCTGCAACAGAATGTGGCATGGCCCTCTGGGATAGCAGAGCCTCCTTTGGCGCGGGTGGGGGCGTCCGGGGACCCCTCTTGTTCCTCTTGCCCGGGGGAAGATGGGAGGAGCCTGGTTCCTCCTCAGACGCGTCCGACTCGGCGCCACGGGATCGTTTCCTCTTCTTGTCCAGCGCCTTCTTCTTAGGCGCCTTGCGGGGGGAGAGGAGAGGGGGCGGGGGGGCGTCCGAGAGGGCCATGGAGGAGGGGGGCTCTGGGTTGGTGAACCTCTCTGGAGCTCCTGAAACACCTCCTGCCACGCCCTCCTCCTTCCTCCCCTTCTTCAGGCCTTTCTTCTGGGACTTAGTCTTCTTCTTGCCCTCCTCATGACCTGACGGGACTGGAGCATCTCTGTCCTCGGTGACCAGGGCCACGGGCGGCGGGGGAGGGGTGGGCTCCCGACCGTCCCTCTCTTTACCTCTCCTAGAGTCCGAGCCGGAGGCCGAGACAGGGGTACTGCTATCTGAGGGGTGCTCCCCCCGTCTCTCCCCTCCTCTGCCTGCTCCTCCTCTGTCTCCGCGGGCGTCAGCCTCCTCGTTCCGGCGGCTCCTCCCCTCCCTCTTGTCCCCGCCTCCACGGCGCTCCTCGTCCTTCCAGCGGCTGGGCTTGGTGTCCTCCGCTACAGAGGTGCTGGGGGGGGAACGCAGGAGGGGGTCCTGGGGCGGGAGTACCACCTGACTCAACAGCCGGTGTTTCTCAACACCTGAACACACACCAAGAAGCAGAGGGATTCTGTTAGCACCATGCCAAGGTTTATCAACACCATGGAAACGTCAACGAAGGTCAAAGAAACAAAACACCTTTTTATCTTAAAGGGCGCCTTGGCTCGGTCTCAAAGATCTCTGATCGCCTTCTAATAACAATCAAACACCAGCTGTTACTTCTATGTCAGCACGTTCAGTTCCAGTCTGTCTGTATGAAATGTGCTCAACCATTAAAAGGTATTATCACTGAGTGTGCCCTGGGCTCACGTGGAGGGATATTGAAGTGATCAGGCCAAGGCACCCTTTGGGGAGGTGTTAATCCATACGGGACTAGTTTCCTCCAGACAGAACCAGTGCTGTTTGTTTTTCCCATTAAAGAGTGTCCCTACTGTCAAGCACTGGAGGAGGAGGACACACTGGTACTGTGATGGGGAGGATGGTGATTGGGCCAGGGCCAGAGTTGGGGCGGACCTTGGGCTGGCCTCCACCAATCAAACGCTCACTTTTCTCCTCAGGGCTGTTGTATTCCTCGCCGTCTCCTGGGGTGGCGTCCCTTGCTCGCTTGGGAGAGGGGCGAGTCGGGCTGGGTGTGGTCTCTACCCTGTGCCTCTTCCGGCTGCAGATGACACACACAGAGAAGAGGGGTTAGAGGTCAGCTGGGTGGTGTTACGTAGGAAAGAAACAGACGGAAACTAACCACAACTAAGGTAAAACGATGAAGTGATTCTAGTTATGAGTCATGGGTTAGTGGTTACCAGGGTTGGGCCTGGAATTGAAATGGAACTGGCCCCAACCCTGGTGGTTACTACTGATACTTGCCTGGTCTTGCGGTCTTCATGCGAGTCTCGGACAGAGCGGTCGTCCCTTGGTTCATCCCTAGTCCGTTCCCGTCGCTCATCCCTTCCTTTCTCACGCTCCTCCCATTCCCGCTGCCTCTCCCTCTCTCTTTGCTCTCGCTCCCTCTCCCGCTCTCGTTCCCTCTCCCGCTCTCTCTCCTTCCTCTCCCTATCTCGCTCCTCCCTCTCCCGCTCCCTCTCTTCCCTCTCCCGTTCCCTCTCTCGCTCCTTTTCCCTCTCTTTCTCCTTTTCCCTCTCTTTCTCCTTTTCCCTCTCTCGCTCCCTCTCCCGGACCCTCTCCCGCTCTGCCTCCCTCTCCTTCTCCTTCTCTCTTTCTCTCTCCTTCTCTCTTTCCCGTTCCCTCTCTCGCTCCCTTTCTCGGGCCCTGTCCTCTCGCCGGTCCCCTCCTTTTTCCTCTCCTCTGCGTTCATCCCTTCCTCTGGTCTCCTCCCTGTCTGGCTCTTCTCCTCTGGCTGGGTGCCGACCAGGAGAGGACGCTCTTTGGTCTGTTAGAAACAGAGGAAACAGCCAGTCAGTCACAACATCCAACACCAAGGGTTCCTTCTCAATGCATCATTCAGAAAGCATTAGAGAAGAGGCCTGAGGGACCTTGGATCTTCTTCTCCAGTACGGTTGAAGAGACAGGATGCTTTACGAAGGCTTTCTGTTACATAGAACTGTGTTTCTTGTTGTCCTTGCCTAATTGTAGCATCAGCTGTGTACTTTGTCAGTTGCCCTGTCTAGCTGTGTCCTTTTCTGTCTACGTCTCGTTTCTATTTTAAATCACTCACTGCAGAACATTGAGATTGTTTTTCAATGAAAAGTGTATTATAAATGGTATTTTATTTAACTAGTATTATAGATTAAATGTATTTTTTATTAGGATACGAGGAAAGACCTCTCCTCACCTCTCTCCCTGTTCTCTCTGCGGTCACCACGGTCGGTGTGACCACCTCTACGGTCGTAGGATGAGTCTCTCCCAGTCGCCTGCTCCCCTCCTCTCCTGTCTCCGTCATAACGGTCACGCTCCGCTCCTCCTCTGTCGACACCTCCTCTTTCGGCGCCTCCTCCTCTCTCTGCGCCTCCTCTCTCCGCCCCACGGTCGGTGCTCCTCTCCGCACTCTTCTCACGGAAGCCTCCGCCGCTACGTGACTCCCAACCGTCATGACCACCACTCTCAAGCTGGGAGCTTCGGGCATTCCGGGTGGAGCCTGAGGAACCTGAGGGAGGAAGGACAGATTTAGAAGTATGCTGAAACAGACACAGAGGGGATTGGATTATCTGGCCTGGGATGCCCCGGTGGGAGGAGTTCGCACCAGGTGAATAGTAACTGCATTTGTTTTGGAACCGGGCGGCCTCCCAGGCATGAGCCAGGTGCCCCCTCTGGGCTGACGGTGAAACGGGTTCAAAACAAAGTGGCGTAGGTTAAGAACGTGGAGTAATGAGTAGGAATCAGATTCTTTTCTCACATGCAAAAGTGATTGCTTTTGATATAAACCCTTTATCTGCCTTCCCAATGAAAACTCATTTTATCAAAAAGAGATGTATGTTTCTGGATGATGCTCCATGCTGCTTTATTGACAACATGGCCGAGCGGCACAGATTACTGTTCCATTTGAGAAGGGTGCTCCTCCCTCAGCCATAGACTGGTGCACCGCAGTTCATCTTGATCAAATTCCCTCACTTCCACAAACACCACAGCAACAAACACATTAACAACTGTTACTACAACTGGACATTAGTAGATTTTGCTGGTCATAAGATGTGTGATGTCATGTGTGACCTCACCTTTGTCAGATGCGTCAGCCTCGCGGCCCCTACCCCTGCCAGGTCTCTCAGCTCTACTCTCTGTCCTCGTCTCCCCCCTCCCTTCAGTCCTCCCTCCTTCCTCTCGCCCGTGGCCCCTCCCATAGCCCCTCCCCTCCTCCGGGACAGCCTCCTCCTTCCTGTCCGTCTTCTCCCTCTCTCCTCTCTCCCGCTCCCTCTCTTTCTCCTTTTCTCGCTCCCTCTCCCGTTCTCGGTCCCGGTCCCTGTACTCCAGAGGGTCTCGTCCGGAGCGTGTTGACGTGGTCTCTGTGGTTCTGGGTTCCCGGGTCGAGTCCTTGGTGTCCCGGTCTCTATCCCTGGTGGGGTCCCTGGAGGTACTGGTGGAGTCTCCTCGTCGGTCACTGCGCCCGTCACCCCGGCGCTCTCGCCCCTCTTTTGTCTCCCGGTCCTCACGGGCGGCATCACGAGAAGAGCTCGTCTCTGCCACCTCGTAGTCCCGGTCGTCACGGCTACCGTCTTTCTCTGGCTTCCCGCGGCTCTCTGCATGGATGAGACAAGAACACAGGTTTGTGTTATTACAGCGTCCAGCCAAATGACACAATGTAGAGACTGTTTTCATATAAACAAACAGTAACATATAGAAAACCAGTAGTTTATTTAAAGGAGGTGACCACATATAGAAAACCAGTAGTTTATTTAAAGGTGGTGACCACATATAGAAAACCAGTAGTTTATTTAAAGGAGGTGACCACATATAGAAAACCAGTAGTTTATTTAAAGGAGGTGACCACATATAGAAAACCAGTAGTTTATTTAAAGGAGGTGACCACATATAGAAAACCAGTAGTTTAAAGGTGGTGACCACATATAGAAAACCAGTAGTTTATTGAAAGGAGGTGACCACATATAGAAAACCAGTAGTTTATTTAAAGGAGGTGACCACATATAGAAAACCAGTAGTTTATTTAAAGGTGATGACCACATATAGAAAACCAGTAGTTTATTTAAAGGTGGTGACCACATATAGAAAACCAGTAGTTTATTTAAAGGTGATGACCACATATAGAAAACCAGTAGTTTATTTAAAGGAGGTGACCACATATAGAAAACCAGTAGTTTATTTAAAGGAGGTGACCACATATAGAAAACCAGTAGTTTATTTAAAGGTGGTGACCACATATAGAAAACCAGTAGTTTATTTAAAGGAGGTGACCACATATAGAAAACCAGTAGTTTATTTAAAGGTGGTGACCACATATAGAAAACCAGTAGTGTATTTAAAGGTGGTGACCACATATAGAAAACCAGTAGTTTATTTAAAGGTGGTGACCACATATAGAAAACCAGTAGTTTATTTCAAGGTGATGACCACATATAGAAAACCAGTAGTTTATTGAAAGGAGGTGACCACATATAGAAAACCAGTAGTTTATTTAAAGGAGGTGACCACATATAGAAAACCAGTAGTTTATTTAAAGGTGATGACCACATATAGAAAACCAGTAGTTTATTTAAAGGTGGTGACCACATATAGAAAACCAGTAGTTTATTTAAAGGTGATGACCACATATAGAAAACCAGTAGTTTATTTAAAGGAGGTGACCACATATAGAAAACCAGTAGTTTATTTAAAGGAGGTGACCACATATAGAAAACCAGTAGTTTATTTAAAGGTGGTGACCACATATAGAAAACCAGTAGTTTATTTAAAGGAGGTGACCACATATAGAAAACCAGTAGTTTATTTAAAGGTGGTGACCACATATAGAAAACCAGTAGTGTATTTAAAGGTGGTGACCACATATAGAAAACCAGTAGTTTATTTAAAGGTGGTGACCACATATAGAAAACCAGTAGTTTATTTCAAGGTGATGACCACATATAGAAAACCAGTAGTTTATTTAAAGGGGGTGACCACATATAGAAAACCAGTAGTTTATTTAAAGGTGGTGACCACATATAGAAAACCAGTAGTTTATTTAAAGGTGGTGACCACATATAGAAAACCAGTAGTTTATTTAAAGGAGGTGACCACATATAGAAAACCAGTAGTTTATTTAAAGGTGGTGACCACATATAGAAAACCAGTAGTTTATTTAAAGGTGGTGACCACATATAGAAAACCAGTAGTTTATTTAAAGGTGGTGACCACATATAGAAAACCAGTAGTTTATTTCAAGGTGATGACCACATATAGAAAACCAGTAGTTTATTTAAAGGGGGTGACCACATATAGAAAACCAGTAGTTTATTTAAAGGTGGTGACCACATATAGAAAACCAGTAGTTTATTTAAAGGTGGTGACCACATATAGAAAACCAGTAGTTTATTTAAAGGAGGTGACCACATATAGAAAACCAGTAGTTTATTTAAAGGTGGTGACCACATATAGAAAACCAGTAGTTTATTTAAAGGTGGTGACCACATATAGAAAACCAGTAGTTTATTTAAAGGAGGTGACCACATATAGAAAACCAGTAGTTTATTTAAAGCTGGTGACCACATATAGAAAACCAGTAGTTTATTTAAAGGTGGTGACCACATATAGAAAACCAGTAGTTTATTTAAAGGAGGTGACCACATATAGAAAACCAGTAGTTTATTTCAAGGTGGTGACCACATATAGAAAACCAGTAGTTTATTTAAAGGTGGTGACCACATATAGAAAACCAGTAGTTTATTTAAAGGTGGTGACCACATATAGAAAACCAGTAGTTTATTTAAAGGAGGTGACCACATATAGAAAACCAGTAGTTTATTTAAAGGTGGTGACCACATATAGAAAACCAGTAGTTTATTTAAAGGTGGTGACCACATATAGAAAACCAGTAGTTTATTTAAAGGTGGTGACCACATATAGAAAACCAGTAGTTTATTTAAAGGTGGTGACCACATATAGAAAACCAGTAGTTTATTTAAAGGTGATGACCACATATAGAAAACCAGTAGTTTATTTAAAGGTGGTGACCACATATAGAAAACGGTCTGTGTTTTATGTTAATGAGTTGCTGTACCGTCTCGACGCTCGTGTCGGTGCTCCTGGGCAGGTGGGCTCCTCCCCCTCTCGCTGCGTCCTCTCTCACGCCCCCGAGAGCGGTTTCGTTCTCCGGGGCTAGTCCTCCTCTGAGGAGAGGAGGTGTCCCGGGAGGCTGCAGGGGAGCGGGAGGAACACCTCTGGCCAGGAGGTGAGGAGGCGGCTGGGGGCTCGCGGTTGTAGGCGGGGGATGCCGAGCGGCGTCGGCGGGGGGAAGGAGAGTGTCTCTGGGCTGAGGAGCCAGAGTGGGAGGACGGGGAGTGGTGGCGGGGCGGGGTTGGGGTGCGCTTGTGGCGGGGAGGGGGAGACCTGGAAGACCAGGAGGACGAGGGGTTATGGTTATTCAGGGAAAGTGACCGTCTTGCTAGTCTGTCTACCATCTACACCAACTCATGAGAATCCTGCTAATAACATGACTGAAAATGCTAGTGTTAAGATAGATGGCATCTTTAGACCATCGTCTCAGGTTCAGGTGCTGCTGCATATTTCTCCATTTCTGCAAGCAGATGTTTATACTGTCATCTTACTGCTTCTGGCATGACAATGATGTTATCTTGTTAGTGTCTAACAGGCTACTGACCTGTGAGGTGGGGAGGCAGGCGCAAGGGTCTTCTGGGAGGCTACTTTTGGGGAGGTGGACTTGTTCTTCCTGGCTGACGGGGACACCACTCGGTCTCTGGAAGGAGAGGACACGCTGCCGGAACGTTCCTCCGACATCACTGACCGCTTGGCCTTGTGGGAGCTGTCTGACCGGTCTCTGCAAGAGCCAAGAGAAACTAAAAGTGAGTCCATTTCATAGTTTATTCAACAACAGTGCTAACAGATGTTTTTAAATGACTGTTGATTAGACTGTTGTTTTGCTTGTCTCCAGTGGGTCTTGTTATGCCTATTCAACGAGGCTGCTAGATCCCTCTACAGCTTGGAGCGGAGCTGGACAACATGGCAGTGAACCTCTTTACCTGCGTTTCTCCTTCTTCTCCTTGTGTTTCTCCGCGTCTCTCCCTCTCTCCTTTCCCTCCTTGGGCGGCTTCTCCTCACACTTCTCCTTGTTCTTGTGCTTCCCCTTGTGTTTCTTCCCCCCGGCTGCCACGACAGGGTTCCCCAGCGGAAGCACCGGAGGAGGGGGGCTGGGGGTGCGGGGACCTTTCTTCTTCCCGTGGCCCCCCTTGGAAGATCTGGCCGTGGCGGACGCAGAGGACGACACAGAGGTCTTCTTCTCCTTCTTCCTGGAACCAGAAGCTTTAGGTCCTTTGGTGTGTTTGGGAGATCCACTGGACTTCCTGGAGGAGGGGGAACCTTTAGAGCTGGAACGCTCCGGGGATGTCTGGAATTACAACGTGGAATAAAGGCAGAATTGGTTAGCATGGACACTGAAAGGAGAGAAGTCTAAACCAGATATGAGTGTTGATATGGATGGCTCCTGAATGACAATAAGGTTAGGTAGGTATCTCTTCTTACCTTGGATATGATAGTGGTCCTCGTTTTGGTGGTCGGCTCCTAGTGAGAGATTGTAAGTGTATAAGGTTATAAAACAGATCAACCGCAGTCTTAATTAATGCAGGGCTCTATGAACTATAGTAGATATAGCTACAGTCGATACATGCATACTGGTACCTCTTTCTTGATAACAATCTCCTCTCTTTTCTCCATATTCTCCTGCTCCAACTTCATGAGCTCCCGCTGGATCTTCTGTCTCTTCATCTCTAGGGATAACTCGTAGTCGTAGTCGCCGTTATCCGAGTCTAAAAGACAAATACAACAGCACATTACTTAAGGTTAGAATATGCAATACAAACAAGTTTTCCCAATAGAGTGAAAAACGGTTCGACATTCATTAGTTCTACTTTCATATGTTAATAAGGGCACGTGTTTTCTTTCTTTTCGTCGTGCCTATTGAACACGGCCCTACTTTCAAACCTCACCTTCGCGGTTGGCTTCCCACTCTGTGGTCTCTTCTTCGCTGGCAGGGGTTCTCTCTTTAGTGATTTTTATATCTTCCTTCTCCCTGTGGCGGCCTCGGGACGAGTCTCGCTGCTGCAGAACACAGACAGGTTTACATGGAAGACTCCCATACATGTTGGTCTAATATCTAACTAGTAAAATGGTTGTTCACTATGTCCTAAAGAACAAGAGAAAATAGGACATGAAAGCGAGGTGTATGTGGAGAGTAACTCACTCTGGCTGTGGGGGACGTAGGCTCCTCTGGCTCTCTCTTTGTAGCATCTGATTCAACATCCTGCCTCTTATTCTTCATCCTCTCTCGCAGATCGCCAGTTGGTCTCTCCGCTGACCTGTTTACACACAAATATATGGTAATCTCAGGCATTGGTTCAGCATAAGACAACTGGCTTATCAAATACAATAAGAAACTGCCATGGGAGAATATTGGGACCGTCTGACTGTGTTGCCCACTTGCATAAAATATCTATTTTTCAGTTGCCTGCATACACGGGTCACAGGCAATTCTCCAAGGCCATCTAACCTGCTAAAAGATCCACTAAATCCTTTGCCTCGTGGCTGAGTTCCATGTGTGTAGCGACAAGTATTGCCGTAACTGCAATTCCCAGTCTTCAACCAATTTCTACAATTAGTCTGAAAGGAAGAAAGCAAGAAAGTGTCATTTCATGAAGCAGAAATAGGGTTTTGCTCTGATGAATCCAAAATTCAAAGATGTTCTTTCTCTACCTTCTCTGGACATGCATGTGTTGTATCTGTCAGTGGGTTAGATGCAGGTGTAGAGGTACACACCTCGACAGCATTACTACCAGTGCTGGGGCCAAGTCTTTCAAACACGCTGGGCCGGCGAGACGGGGTGGTGGTGGTCTGGCTACTGCTGCTGTCAGATATGGTTTTAGAATTCTCCACTGTTACCCTCCGCCTTATCTTGGACATTCTGCAGGGCTGCAATGGTAGAATAATATATTATAAACCTGCATTGGTACATACAGCAATCTGAATATGCACTTTACTGTAAACAACAAAACATTTCAACGTTGGTTTGTCAAACAACAAAAATCAGTAGCCTGGTTGACATTTCCATTTGAAACTATACTAGCAAATTGATGCAAAGAAACATTGGGGATTTTGTGAATCTTTTTACACACTGGACACACACTGATCTGGGGTGTAATTATCCAAACAGTTGCAAAACGTTCCATTTTGCAACTAAAAATAGTTTTTAATTACCAATCAAGCCCCGATGATGAGTTAACATTAGCATATTGATGCTGACTAGTTACTAACACGTTAGTTAACTAATCATTTATGCATATTTTTGCCAGAGATCGTATCTGAAAATGCAGTTTGGTAGCTAGCTAGTTAATAGCGAATGAAAAGGGAACTTTGGATATTTATGATAACGTATTAGCATAAGCTAGCTATGCTCTCTGGGCCCGAGGCCTGTATAAGCCATCCCCATATTCAAAGATCCTGGAAAGCTATTGCACATTGCAGTAAAAATGTTGCCTCACCCAAAATATTAATTCGGTGTCGCATCTATTTTCGTAGGCAATGGGATTCGCTACCTTTTGAAATTACAAGTTGTATTCTTGTATTTCAATGGCAGGGGCTCCCCTATCCGCCTTCATGTTGGCAAAGGGTGCGTGTGTAATGATTGGGTGTGTTTTCGACCGTAGATATCTAAAAGTGGAGCCGCAATATAATCTACACGCGCGGGGAATTATGGGATACTGGGTGTCTTCTTTTTTCTTTACACGACTTTGAGCCTGCAAGTTTGGACAGAATGGACCTATCATCATATCCATGGTTTTCCACAATTTGTGAGAGATTTTTTGTTACTGTATTGAAAGTTAAAATAGTGCTAATTTGCTGAGAAATTGGTTTACTAGTCCTAGGGGAGTAGCCAAAGCGCATGCGCGTTTTATTTCCTACGCTCCCTACCCCCTCGAGCCACCAGGGGTTAGTTGTTGGAGCGCAATGGCGGTGCACCGGGGACCTTCTTCGAAATGGCTCTTTTCCCGGGAGCAACTAGAAACAACGCCGTCCCGCCGCAGTGGAGTCGAATCTGATAGGGAACTTTCTTACCGACAGCAAGCCGCCAACCTAATTCAGGATATGGGCCAGAGACTCAACGTGTATCCTTTCTGAAAATGAGGCTTTCAGCCCGCTATGTGGCAGCTAGGCTAACTAGCTACCCAAAATGGTTGTGCCGTTTGTTAGCTTGGTACCTAGTAGCCAGCTACCTTTCTTTGCAAGTAACTGAAACACAGCTAAAGGTGTCCATTTAAAATACAAGTTGAATGTTTTACTTCGACTAACGTTATGTCTTGGTTGGATTACAAAATAGGATACCAAACGCAGTAACCCTAACCGTTGAGGTTGTTACGCTAGCTAGTTCTTCAGCTAACTAGATAGCTAACGCACCATGCTAACCTCGTTCTGTTATGTGATCAGCTAACTGTAGCTGTTATTTTGGCCTGCTAGACGTTCGCCTTAGCAGCTCTGTTATCGTCTACTCCGCCGGCTGGATGTACGAGTAACTATTAGTTAATCATTTTTATGAACATATATAATATGGTTTGTTATGTCACGAGGTAGTTAGTTGTGACATCTTGGTCAGCTGCGTCTCATTATTGGAGTAACGTTAGTGAACCTGAGCTAACTAGCTGAGATGGGAACAAAGCTAGGTGGATTGTCACCCAACTACCGGTAAATGACATCAGCCAGCTATGATGTTAGAATAGTTTATGCATTGATTGCAGTATTCCTGTTGTTTCCGCATATCACTTGGAATTCCTTAACCCTTGTATTCAGCTCTCAACTCATCATCAACACTGCAATCGTTTACATGCATAGATTTTATATGATTCACTCTTTCACTAAGTTTCATAGGAATGTAAGTAATCACCATCTCAATTGTAACATAGATTTTTTTTTGTGTTTTCATTCTCTAACTCTCAATCTAGCCTCTTCCTATATCTCGTTGTGCTGTCTTGCCAACCCCTATAGTCATTGTGCTTGGTGTGACAATGACTTGCAACACAAACAGATCTGGGACAAGGCTAACTTCTATCTACAAGGGAGATCTGAGGGGTGTTCTTGTAGTCTTGGGCAGTATACCGGGTTATTTGGAAATAGCCAGTTCAGTGCTCTCTATTTAATAGAAGTTTTTCTATACGTTTTAATATTTGTAGCTACTTTTTAAGTAAATACCTGCAGTCAACTTGTACATTTGAGTGATTTAGCAGATGCTCTTATCCAGAGCGACTTACAGTAGTAGTAAGCGCATACGTTTTCGTACTGGTCCCCTGTGAGAATCGAATCCACAACCCTGGCGTTGCAAGCCCCATGTTTTACCAGCTGAGCCACACTGGACTACCTACACTAGTTCCCTACCATAGTTCGCCCAGAACAGTTGAGCCAGTCACATGTTTGTAAATAGCAAAAGTGGGAGCAGGTGAATCCAACTGTGTATAGACAGAGGTCGTGTTTTATATTGAAAGTCAAGTGTGTTTTGCCTCAATGGAGTGATCGGGGATGTGCAACTATAGTTTTTCTTCACAGAAAATACAACACATTCGGCAGAAAATAAGCATAATTTTCATCTGATGACGACAGAATTGCAATGCTATTTGGCTGGCAGCCACACAAGTAGGCTAATGAGCTTACAATTTTAAAAAGCAATGTATTTTTTTTGCGAAAACGATGCATGGCCATCATATTTCTGTTTATCATAGAAAGAATGTAGCCAGTTAATCTGGCGTTTTACCAGAGAGAAGTAGGCTGGCTACTAAAGTAACTACACATCAGTCAGAGCGCTGTCTGCTGATAATGTGTGAATTCTCATCAATCAAATCACATTTTATTGGTCACATGTTAAGCAGATGTTATTGCAGGTGTAGGGAAATACTTGTGTTCCTAGCTCCAACAGTGCAGTAGTATCTAACAATTCACAACAATACACACATGTAAAATTATGGAATTAAGAAATATATAGGACGAGCAATGTCGTAGTGGCATTTGAGGTGTCAAAGCCTTTGGATGAGTTATCTGTACAGCTGCCACTGCAGCTTGATCGGAGGGCCTGTGGTCCGGACCTCTGGCAGTCTCTATGGGGGTGCCACAGGGTTAAATTCTCGGGCCGACTCTCTTCTCTGTATACATCAATGATGTCGCTCTTGCTGCTGGGGATTTTATGATCCACCTCTACGCAGACGACACCATTCTGTATACTTCTGGCCCTTCTTTGGACACTGTGTTAACTAACCTCCAGACAAGCTTCAATGCCATACAACTCTCCTTCCGTGGCCTCCAACTGCTCTTTAAATGCAAGTAAAACTAAATGCATGCTCTTCAACCGATCACTGCCTGCACCTGCCCGCCAGTCCAGCATCACTACTCTGGACAGTTCTGACTTAGAATATGTGGACAACTACAAATACTTAGGTGTCTGGTTAGACTGTAAACTCTCCTTCCAGACTCGCATTAAGCATCTCCAATCCAAAATGTTATCTAGAATTGGCTTCCTATTTCGCAACAAAGCATCCTTCACTCATGCTGCTAAACACCCTCGTAAAACTGACCATCCTACCGATCTTCGACTTCGGCGATGTCATTTATAAAATAGCCCCCAAGACTGCATCCAATTTGTTGAGTAGAGTTTATCACAGTGCCATCTGTTTTGTCACCAAAGCCCCATATACTACCCACCACTGTGACCTGTATGCTCTTGTTGGCTGGCCCTCGCTTCATACTCGTCGCCAAACCCACTGGCTCCAGGTCGTCTACAAGTCGCTGTTAGGTAAAGGCCAGCCTTATCTCAGCTCACTGGTCACCATAGCAGCACCCACCCGTAGCACGCGCTCCAGCAGGTATATCTCACTGGTCACCCCCAAAGCCAATTCCTCCTTTGGCCGCCTTTCCTTCCAGTTCTCTGCCGCCTATGACTGGAACGAACTGCAAAAATCACTGAAGCTGGAGACTCATATCTCCCTCACTAGCTTTAAGCACCAGCTGTCAGAGCAGCTCACAGATCACTGCACCTGTACATAGCCCATCTGTAAATAGCCCATCCAACTACCTCATCCCCATTCTGTGTTTATTTATTTCTTGCTCCTTTGCACCCCAGTATCTCTACTTGCACATTTATCTTCTGCACATCTACCATTCCAGTGTTTAATTGCTATATTGTAATTACTTCGCCACCATGGTCTATTCTTTGCCTTACCTCCCTTATCTTACCTCATTTGCACACACATTGTATATAGACTTTTTCTACTGTATTATTGACTGTATGTTTGTTTATTCCATGTGTAACTCTGTTGTTGTATGTGTCGAACTGCTGTGCTTTATCTTGGCCAGGTCGCAGTTGTAAATGAGAACTTGTTCTCAACTAGCCTACCTGGTTAAATAAAGGTGAAATAAAAAAACAAATCCTTGCGTTTTTCCTCTCCATTCTGGGCCCGTCTGCTTCTCCCCTATCTTCTCAGAGCAAGCAGGCCCGTTGGCCTAGCGACTCCAGACTCCACACATACATAGCGTGGACACATGCTGCTCCACAACCAGTATTGTTCATTTGCACAATGTCTCTAATTCACATTCCCTTGTAAATGTACAAACTTACCAAAAATGACTTTTTATACCTTTTATTTAACTAGGCAAGTCAGTTAAGAACAAATTCTTATTTTCAATGATGGCCTAGGAACAGTGGGTTAACTGCCTTGTTCAGGGGCAGAACGACAGATTTTTACCTTGTCAGCTCGGGGATTCGATCTTCCAACCTTTCGGTTATAGTCCAACGCTCTAACCGCAACCTTTTGGTTACTAGTCCAACACTCTAATCACTAGGCTACCTGCCGCCCCGCTGTAGCTCCTTCCTGTATATGTCTAACTTTATGAGCTGGACTGCCTGTTTTTGAAGAAAACATTTTTTTTGTGCTCGATAGCATATTTAGCTAGGAGCCTCACTATTACTTGTGCTCATTATGTTAGCATTCTGGTAATAGACTTCCAATAGGCATTTTCACCCCGTTTTTTGGCGCGCCCTTGTGCACTAAGCCTGTAATAGCGTAAATCCTGGGATGAGTGAAGGACGGTATGACGATATGACAACCTGGATACCGCCCAACCTTAATGTCTTTATTTCTACAGATCATCTCCCAAACAACCTTGTTCCTGGCTGCGAAGGTGGAGGAACAACCTAGGAAGCTTGAACATGTCATCAAAGTGGCCCACGCCTGCGTCAACCCCCAGGATGCCCCACTAGACACCAAGAGCAATGTAAGTGAGGCCTCTGTAGCTGGGTGTTGTGATGTGGATCTCTTGTCATGGTGATATTGAGAGAGAGACACATTACAAATATGAAATCTGTTGAACTTTAGGCATACCATCAGCAAGCTCAGGAGCTGGTGATACTAGAAACGATAGTACTGCAGACGCTAGGTAAGGATCTGTCTATAGATGGATGATACATGGAAACTTCATGGGGCCGCATCCCAAAGGGCACCCTATGCTTTACACACAGTAACATGCTTTTATTGTACAAGGGCACTACCCCAGTGGGCACTGGTCTAAAATAGTGCACTACCTCAGTGGGCCCTGGTCTAAAGTAGTGCACTACCCCAGTGGGCCCTGGTCTAAAGTAGTGCACTACCCCAGTGGGCCCTGGTCTAAAATAGTGCACTACCCGAGTGGGTCCTGGTCTAAAGTAGTGCACTACCCCAGTGGGTCCTGGTCTAAAGTAGTGCACTACCCCAGTGGGCCCTGGTCTAAAGTAGTGCACTACCCCAGTGGGCCCTGGTCTAAAATAGTGCACTACCCCAGTGGGCTCTGGTCTAAAATAGTGCACTACCCCAGTGGGCCCTGGTCTAAAATAGTGCACTACCCCAGTGGGCCCTGGTCTAAAGTAGTGCACTACCCCAGTGGGCCCTGGTCTAAAGTAGTGCACTACCCCAGTGGGCCCTGGTCTAAAGTAGTGCACTACCCCAGTGGGCCCTGGTCAAAAGTAGTGCACTACCCCAGTGGGCCCTGGTCTAAAGTAGTGCACTACCCCAGTGGGCCCTGGTCAAAAGTAGTGCACTACCCCAGTGGGCCCTGGTCAAAAGTAGTGCACTACCCCAGTGGGCCCTGGTCTAAAATAGTGCACTACCCCAGTGGGCCCTGGTCTAAAATAGTGCACTACCCCAGTGGGCCCTGGTCTAAAGTAGTGCACTATAAAGGGAATGGGGTGCCATTTGGGACGTAGTCGTGGTACTTTTTGGTTCATTTGCATCTGGATGGCCAGTGGGCTTTGGAATGTCTAATCATGTTCCATTACATTGTTTTCAGGTTTTGAAATAACAATTGAACATCCTCACACTGATGTTGTGAGATGTTCCCAGCTAGTGCGAGGTACAGCCTTCTTCCTGTGTCTTTCCATCTTATCACCTTCTCTCATCTTTGACACACACACCCCAACACAGACACTTATACTTTTATTAAACCTCTGCTGTATGTAGTAACCAGTTCTAATAATGTTTTCATTTTATTTCATTCCAGTGCTTGTCTGAGACTCCGAGCTAACCTTTGACCCCTCTCTTCCTTCTATTACAGCAAGCAAGGATTTGGCACAGACTTCCTATTTCATGGCTACCAACAGGTTGTTATCCTGACCCCGCCCCCCACTATGTTGCACTGTGATGGCACACTATAGCTTCCTGTACTGGCAGGTCCCCCTTCCTGTGTCCAACGCCCTCTTTGCGCCAGGCAGGTTTCTGGGAAACCCCTAGGGGCGGTACCAGCCAGCCAGGCTGCAGCAGTGCGGTGTATTGTACAAGGGCTCAGTGTTGGCACATAGGGGTTGAATGCACAATGTGAACGTGTTGGTGGTGCTGTAGACTGTCCTCACTGACCGTTTGGTTGCTACAGAGTGCATATGTCTCCTCCTTCCTAAAACACAATTGGTAGCCTGAATATAGCTTGCCACTAAAGATCAGTGAAAAGATGTAAACTATAGCATCTGTCCCGGTAAGTATTAATAACGTTTTTTTTTTCTTGATTTATGTTTGACAAATAGAAGCTAATATACACTGCTCAAAAAAATAAAGGGAACACTAAAATAACACATCCTAGATCTGAATGAATGAAATATTCTTATTAAATACTTTTTTCTTTACATAGTTGAATGTGCTGACAACAAAATCACACAAAAATTATCAATGGAAATCAAATTTATCAACCCATGGCGGTCTGGATTTGGAGTCACACTCAAAATTAAAGTGGAAAACCACACTACAGGCTGATCCAACTTTGATGTAATGTCCTTAAAACAAGTCAAAATGAGGCTCAGTAGTGTGTGTGGCCTCCACGTGCCTGTATGACCTCCCTACAATGCCTGGGCATGCTCCTGATGAGGTGGCGGATGGTCTCCTGAGGGATCTCCTCCCAGACCTTGACTAAAGCATCCGCCAACTCCTGGACAGTCTGTGGTGCAACGTGGCGTTGGTGGATGGAGCGAGACATGATGTCCCAGATGTGCTCAATTGGATTCAGGTCTGGGGAACGGGTGGGCCAGTCCATAGCATCAATGCCTTCCTCTTGCAGGAACTGCTGACACACTCCAGCCACATGAGGTCTAGCATTGTCTTGCATTAGGAGGAACCCAGGGCCAACCGCACCAGCATATGGTCTCACAAGGGGTCTGAGGATCTCATCTCGGTACCTAATGGCAGTCAGGCTACCTCTGGCGAGCACATGGAGGGCTGTGCGGCCCCCCAAAGAAATGTCACCCCACACCATGACTGACCCACCGCCAAACCGGTCATGCTGGAGGATGTTGCAGGCAGCAGAACGTTCTCCACGGCATCTCCAGACTCTGTCACGTCTGTCACGTGTGCTCATGTGCTCAGTGTGAACCTGCTTTCATCTGTGAAGAGCACAGGGCGCCAGTGGCGAATTTGCCAATCTTGGTGTTCTCTGGCAAATGCCAAACGTCCTGCACGGTGTTGGGCTGTAAGCACAACCCCCACCTGTGGACGTCGGGCCCTCATACCACCCTCATGGAGTCTGTTTCTGACCGTTTGAGCAGACACATGCACATTTGTGGCCTGCTGGAGGTCATTTGCAGGGCTCTAGCAGTGCTCCTCCTTGCACAAAGGCGGAGGTAGCGGTCCTGCTGCTGGGTTGTTGCCCTCCTACGGCCTCCTCCACGTCTCCTGATGTACTGGCCTGTCTCCTGGTAGCGCCTCCATGCTCTGGACACTACGCTGACAGACACAGCAAACCTTCTTGCCACAGCTCGCATTGATGTGCCATCCTGGATGAGCTGCACTACCTGAGCCACTTGTGTGGGTTGTAGACTCCGTCTCATGCTACCACTAGAGTGAAAGCACCGCCAGCATTCAAAAGTGACCAAAACATCAGCCAGGAAGCATAGGAACTGAGAAGTGGTCTTTGGTCACCACCTGCAGAACCACTCCTTTATTGGGGGTGTCTTGCTAATTGCCTATAATTTCCACCTGTTGTCTATTCCATTTGCACAACAGCATGTGAAATTTATTGTCAATCAGTGTTGCTTCCTAAGTGGACAGTTTGATTTCACAGAAGTGTGATTGACTTGGAGTTACATTGTGTTGTTTAAGTGTTCCCTTTATTTTTTTGAGCAGTGTATATAAGGGTAACAAGCAAATTCTTAGTAATAATTGACACACCTAATACTCCAGTAGTAAAATGATCATCCATAATTCTCTCTAATATATGAATGACTTGTATGCTATAGGTATCCTCTTCTTTACCTTAGTAGAATCTAAACATTACAGTTCATTATAGATTCATTATTTTCCTACTTTTTATTTTAGTAACTGTTACTTGCCCTGACTTAGATTAATAATGTTGCTATCCTATCAACAGCAATATACAATGTCTGGACAGAGGGCAACAAATGTTTTTTTTTTACAAAGTCAAAAGGATACTTCCATAATTAATGTATTGCCCAGATTTTTGCAATGCAAGACTATTGAACTATTTTGAAAAAGGACATTTAAAAAGAAAGTTGGCAAAGGTATGAGAGAGATGGCATAACTTGACAGGCTGGACTGGAACAAAGCCGGTGGATGGTGGACATCAATTATCTTTAGGAAACAAGCTTGATCCCAATAAAAATGCTCAGTACTCTCAAAGAACACGTTTACCATCTAGGGTTGTCCTCAATGTATCAGTTTTCTACGGTAAGATTCTGTATGAAATGGTAAGAGAAACAGCCACGATCATCCATCATAGAAAACCACCGGGGTACGTGCCTCTGCCACTCACTCTCAACAGTCTGGAATATGAAGGCAGTATTATACTATGTACTGTATGCATGCAGATCAGTTGTACTCTTGAGCTTTATTAGACCAGAGACATGGCTCTAGTCTAGAGACACCATAGAGAAGAGGTTCAAACCTCTCCTTGGGGACGCCCAGCCCTTCAAAACTAGCACACCTGATTCAACTTGACGATTAGTTGACAAGTCCTTGATTAGGTGAATCCACTTGTCAACTAGTCATCAAGTCCTTGATTAGGTGAATCCACTTGACGACTAGTTGACAAGTCCTTGATTAGGTGAATCCATTTGTCAACTAGTCGTCAAGTCCTTGATTAGGTGAATCCGTGCGCTAGTTCAGGGCTGCAACAAAATTGTGAAAGGTCTGTGAGTTCCCGGGGAAAGGTTTGAAAACCACTTCCATAGGGTCTTCAGCCATGTCCCAGGGCTAGTGCTAATGTCCTGTATTCCAACCCTAGAACTGTAGCTAATGGGCGTCTCCTCTGTGGTCTTCCCTCCGACAGCCTCCACCTCACCACGTTCTGCCTGCAGCACAAGCCCACAGTCATCGCCTGCGTCTGTATCCACCTGGCCTGTAAATGGTCCAACTGGGAGATCCCGGTCTCCACTGACGGGAAACACTGGTGGGAGTATCTGGACCGCACCGTCACGCTCACACTGCTGGACGGTCAGAAACATTTTACTCTTCTTATTTTAGGGACCGTGGAATTCCACCCTCGTAGGGGGATATAAGCCAGGAAGGTTGAAATTGGGAACACTTGATTGAAGGTGTTGAACCCAAGACCTTCGGGGTTCTATAGTGGAATTCCACCCTCTGTTTAGTATTTCTTGTTTACTCAGACTGCACAGAAACGCAGGGGGATATAATGTGATGAAGGCGGATGCAGGGATTGAACCTTCAGGGTTCTAATAGTTGTCTTTGTGTCTGACGTAGAGCCGACCCGTCACTTCCTTCAGGGTTCTAATAGTTGTCTTTGTGTCTGACGTAGAGCCGACCCGTCACTTCCTTCAGGGTTCTAATAGTTGTCTTTGTGTCTGACGTAGAGCCGACCCGTCACTTCCTTCAGGGTTCTAATAGTTGTCTTTGTGTCTGACGTAGAGCCGACCCGTCACTTCCTTCAGGGTTCTAATAGTTGTCTTTGTGTCTGACGTAGAGCCGACCCGTCACTTCCTTCAGGGTTCTAATAGTTGTCTTTGTGTCTGACGTAGAGCCGACCCGTCACTTCCTTCAGGGTTCTAATAGTTGTCTTTGTGTCTGACGTAGAGCCGACCCGTCACTTCCTTCAGGGTTCTAATAGTTGTCTTTGTGTCTGACGTAGAGCCGACCCGTCACTTCCTTCAGGGTTCTAATAGTTGTCTTTGTGTCTGACGTAGAGCTGACCAATGAATTCCTGCAGATTCTGGAGAAGACGCCCAGCAGGCTGAAAAGGATACGTAACTGGAGGGTAGGTTCTGCTCTCACAACTGGTGTAAGTGTTCCAGCATTTAGCCCTAGTAGCTACTACTTCACTGTTTCATCAGATTGGTTTTCTGAATATTGACTGACATTTGGGGTGGAATTGTTTGGTGTTGCCCTTTTTTAACTGAATTTCACCACATCGCTTTTCCAGGCCACGCAAGCTGCCAAGAAGCCCAAGATGGACAGCCAAACGGGCGACACCTCCTTCCAAGGGACCTCCTCATTGGACGGCATCACCGGTGTGGCCGGCAGCAACTCATTCTTCTCTTCGTCTCTGTCAGACTCTGGGGAGATGGCTTCGCTAGATGACATGTCTATCCCGTTCCCTCCCTACCAGGCCCTGGCTGGGGACCACGCTGAGCTGCTGGGGCTGGACCAGGGCCTTGCCTTTCTTCCTCAAGCCATCCCTTCAAAGTACCCATCAGGCAAACACGAACACAAAACGGCCAGTGCAGGCAAGCATCCACAGGCCCTGCCCAATAACCCCTCGCCCTTCACCCGCCCCCCACAGAAACTCTCCCTGGATAAGTACAGAGAGAAACAGGCAGCAGACCTGCAGAACGGTGTTCGAGAGGAGCAGAGCGGTGTGGACATGTACCAGTCCCCCGCCCTCCCTCACCACCAGTCCCATAAAAGACGCTCCCAGCCTGGGCAGGGTGTCCCCCAGCATGGGGACAGCAGGAGGGACAAGGCCAGCTCTAAAAAGACACGAGGTCTCCCACCACAGGCCTCGGCGGTTGAGAACGGCGTTGCGGCCAGCAACGAGGAGCTAAAGATGAGAATCAAAGTATCAGCTGAGAGGGACCAGGGCGGCCATGTTGGTGTCCCACAGGGCAAAGAGAAGTACAAAGACCACTCTGGCCCCAGCAGACACCCCAAGCACGGCCACTCGCACCCCTATTCCCTCAGCGGGAACGGGCGAGGGGCCATCGACCCCGCCCTGGCACTCAGAGTCCTCGGGGGCCATGGT
Organism: Salvelinus namaycush; assembly: GCF_016432855.1. Classification (NCBI taxonomy): domain Eukaryota; kingdom Metazoa; phylum Chordata; class Actinopteri; order Salmoniformes; family Salmonidae; genus Salvelinus; species Salvelinus namaycush. Next base: position 58,200,717 of record NC_052313.1, read on the forward strand.
AGCGACCTGGGGGGCTCCAGTTCCTCCTCCAGGAAACGGGCCAACCCTGACGTCAGTAGTCACAACAACCACCACCACTCTGCTAAGAGCAGCAGGAGTTCCAAAGGTGCCGGAGGCTCCTCCCACTACTCTTCAGACGGTGGTGGCGGCCCGAGGACTTTGGAGAGACACCACGGTGGCCCGGAGGGGTCAAATGGAGTGCTGGGGTCTAACGGCCAACACACCGACTACAAAGACACTTTTGACATGCTGGACTCTCTGTTAAGTGCCCAGGGAATGAACCTGTAAATTCAGACAGAGTTAGTTGTTTAGCCTGGGTGCAGGCGGTTTGGCTCTCTTGCCAACTCTGTCCAAACATGTTTGGCTTGACATTTGAGTTGGCAAGACTGGACAAACAGATCTGGATAGTAGGCTAGGCAGGAGTTGTTGGATAGAGAGAAAATAATTCTGAAAAAAGGTTTTTATGATTTAAAAACAAGTAAAAAATGATTTTATAACTTTGAAGTTATGTGAAAGTAACTTCATCACCCAGTCAGTCAGTCCTGTCCACACACGGTAATAATTACTGATGCTTTAAGGATCTTCAGAAATGTCCACAACATGATATATACACAGTGCTGTAATGCTACTTGTCTGCTTGCTAAAAACCCTGGGAGCCACGTTCACTGGTTCTGTGATTGACAAAATTCCAGATTTTAATTCTGTTCTTTTAAGGAGAGAAAGAGAAGTCTGTCTTTTTATTTGTTATTAATGATGTGCATGTTTCAATCACATAAGGAAAGATAGCAGCCTGGTGGCGGTTCAGTGTCCACGTAAATGCGTGTACGTTTTTGTACGTTAAGAAACAAACTTATTCCTTGAAATACTCAGGTCTTGAAACTTTTTTGATATAAAGAACGAAATAAATCTTCCTCTTGGCATAATACCTGTATCTGTAGAGATGTATAATTTCTGTCATTTTGTTGGTTGAAGGCTGCAGAAGTACAGCATCTATCTTACCGTAGAGGCTGTTTCAGTGTGCTTGTCTTCTAATGGGAGGACACACATTGTATATGATGGCAATCCAACTCATCACACATGGCTATTCAGAGGACATACAAAGGCCCTTTCCCAGATCAACACCCTATGGTTGTGTCCAAAATGGCACCCTATTCCCTATGTAGGGCACTCCTTTTTGACCAGGGCCTGCAAAGTTCCCAGCTGGGAAAAACACTGGGTTCTGGTCAAAAGTAGTGTACTACATAGGGAATAGTGTGCCTTTTTGAGAGAGACACCCTTATGCGCTTGTGGGATCTCAAGTGCTTAGGGTCTAGGGGTCGATTGGGGACTGGGCCATATGCTGTCTACTGTCCAACTAAGTGGATGCCAAAGGCTGTGCCTCTAAAACATACAGCAGATTATTCTAGAGCTATAAAAGAAGTTTACGTTATATCTGCTGTGAAGTGCATTTAAAAAGATCTCGGCATATTTACAAAAAGCCTTGTGATTGTAACAAGTCGTCAACAAGTCGCTATTCTTCAATATTGATAAATGTCTAATTAACCAACCGCCATCCTATGAAAATATCTCTAGAGGTGATTGTATATAGGACTGCAGTTCTGAGTTATAACTAGCTAGTCGGTTGACTTGTTACACCCTCAGACCACACATTCTATTCTGCCATAACAGTGTATTAGGAGGTCCTAAAGCGGACACTATTGAACAAATCCTTAATGTGTGTACTGGGAACCCAAATAAACGTGTAAAACTCGTTTTTACACACAAACACATCATGGTCTTGTGTATTTTATAATGGTTATTTGTGCTACCTCATACATCCACTGGGTGGTGCTGTTCAATCATTGATTAGTTGTCATCCCTTGGTCTTGCAAAAAGACCATGGAGCAGTTATGATTGCGTTTACACCGGCAGCCCAATTCAAATATTTTGGTGCTAATTTGGTCTTTTGACCAATCAGATCTTTTGAAAGATTAAAATATAACGGGGTATCCCGAGTGGCGCAGCGGTCTAAGGCACAGCATCTCACTACAGTCCCTGGTTCGAATCCAGGCTGTTTCACATCCGGCCGTGATTGGGCGGCGCACAATTGGCCCAGCATCGTCCGGGGTAGGCCGTCATTGTAGATAAGAATTTGTTCTTAACTGACTTGCCTAGTTAAATAAAAAATACAATAATAATATTGACCAGAACAAACCAGTCGAACTTTGCCTATTCCTTTCGACCGCATATATCAGGAAGTCTCCCCCGTCTGAAAACTAAGGGACTTGCTAATATGGATTCCATAGTTGGAATGTATTGTTGTAGAGTTATGTCAAGAGAGAGAAGGCTCTTGGCGTGCCGCTACCAACACTTAACGGAACTAGCCGCTAGCTAGCCTATTATTAGCTGTAGCTGTGTGCAAAAGTGAACAATTTATTTCAATCTCTGTAGCCAGGTTTCCATGATCCAATCTTTTATTATGCGACTAAAGTAATGTGTCTGATCAAACATGTAATGACAGATCTAATGCAGACGGAACATTTGTCGGTAAACAAAATACCCTAGACAAGGTGGGATCTATTTGTGTCGGTATTAGAAATGTAGGTGGAAACGATTTTATGCGCAAATATTGGTATAGTAACTATCATATCGAAGTATGAAGTACTTCTCATCGGAAAGCATGCAGTCAGGCTACAGATGAAATAGATGATGAAATTCACAGTGGTGAAAGAGCAAGGTGATGAGCTTGATGCCCCTTTCCAATAAATATCGAGGTTCTTTATTCTGGTGACATGATGATAGAATAATCTCTCTCTGTTGTCCATAATAATCTGATCATGTAGGTAGTGTATCTGTGAGCGGTTGACTGGAGCGCACATGCCATTACCAGAGTTGGTACACCCGCTATATAACGCAACATTTTCTTTGTGAGAAATCATCAGTATTGTTGAAAATGTGTTGGACATCAATTTAACTTGTATTTTTTATTCGGTACATGCGAATATAACAGCAAAACGTAATTTTATGTGCACTTCGTCCATCACGCACAGACTTTTATAGGCGACAAGTCAATTTGACGGAAACCTCACTGGTTGGGAAATGCGCATATTGTTTATATGCCGTTTTTTTAACATTCGCATGAAAATCTCTCGCCAATCGAAAGAAAAGTGTCAATTTGGGCCAAAATCTATCTGGGGGTCCAAGCCCGGTTTTGCCACCCGGTAGCGCCGGCACTGACCGTCTGATTAATGGCCGTTGTCACTGTATTGTGCTCATGGATGTATTACGGAAGTAACATCCTGGTCTTATTTGGATCATCCAGGTGCTTCATTCTGCCAGCTCAGTACAGACTCAGCAGAACTAGCAGGTGTAGGTAGTTACATAGGGGATTAATATCATCATACAATATGTCCCTCAGTCAGAAATAAATTCATGGTTCACTTCTCCACAAAGTCCCCAGCTGGCAAAAACAATCATATGTTCTGGGGACAATGCAGTCTTGCCTTGCTCACAGAGTGCAAAACTCAAGCAAATATTTATTTGGTGAAACTTTGCAAAAGTGTCCCCAAATATAACTGTCCCCAAAGCTCCAGCTGTCCCTTTAAAAACCGGTTGAAACCAGTCAATTTGAGGTTTCCTCCCTTGTCATCAATAATTCACCATCTTTGACATTTCAACTAATTATGGCCCATAGTGTGACCTATTTGAGCTGGGCTGTGTCTAGGCCAGGGCAGAGTTAGAGAGAGGACAGAGAGCAAAGTACACTAATTTTAGTGTTGATATTTAGGTTAACAAATACTATGGCAGTGAATGTAGAGTACACTGTCGTAGAGAATATTCAATCAACAGTTGTACATGTGTTACATGTACGTTCAAGAATGCCTCTATGACTGCATCCAGTGTCTTCAACAGTGCAAACAAACAGTGTCTTGTCTTGTGTGTGAGCAGATAAACAGGAACCACTCAGGCTCACAATCACAGCCCTCTGAGAACACGGGTGGCTGATCACTGGGTGAGTTGCGTGCGGTTCACAGCCTGGCTTGGTGAGTGTCTTGTTTGAAATTCCATCCATCACCTCACCTCGTAATGTCTAACGAAGCAGAGGTCTCTTCACCTCCTCCCTCCACCAGAAGTCTCCTCACCCCCTCCCTCCACCAGAGGTCTCCTCACCCCCTCCCTCCACCAGAGGTCTCTTCACCTCCTCCAGAAGTCTCTTCACCTCCTCCAGAAGTCTCTTCACCTCCTCCAGAAGTCTCTTCACCTCCTCCCTCCACCAGAAGTCTCCTCACCTCCTCCCTCCACCAGAAGTCTCCTCACCCCCTCCCTCCACCAGAAGTCTCCTCACCTCCACCAGAAGTCTCCTCACCTCCTCCCTCCACCAGAAGTCTCCTCACCTCCTCCCTCCACCAGAAGTCTCCTCACCTCCACCAGAAGTCTCCTCACCTCCTCCCTCCACCAGAAGTCTCTTCACCTCCTCCCTCCACCAGAAGTCTCCTCACCTCCTCCATCTACCAGAAGTCTCCTCACCTCCTCCATCTACCAGAAGTCTCTTCACCTCCTCCCTCCACCAGAAGTCTCCTCACCTCCTCCCTCCACCAGAAGTCTCCTCACCTCCTCCATCTACCAGAAGTCTCCTCACCTCCTCCCTCCACCAGAAGTCTCTTCACCTCCTCCCTCCACCAGAAGTCTCCTCACCTCCACCAGAAGTCTCTTCACCTCCTCCCTCCACCAGAAGTCTCCTCACCTCCTCCCTCCACCAGAAGTCTCTTCACCTCCTCCCTCCACCAGAAGTCTCCTCACCTCCACCAGAAGTCTCCTCACCTCCTCCATCTACCAGAAGTCTCCTCACCTCCTCCCTCCACCAGAAGTATCTTCACCTCCTCCCTCCACCAGAAGTCTCCTCACCCCCTCCCTCCACCAGAAGTCTCTTCACCTCCTCCCTCCACCAGAAGTCTCTTCACCTCCTCCCTCCACCAGAAGTCTCCTCACCTCCTCCCTCCACCAGAAGTCTCCTCACCTCCTCCCTCCACCAGAAGTCTCCTCACCTCCTCCCTCCACCAGAAGTCTCCTCACCTCCTCCCTCCACCAGAAGTCTCCTCACCTCCACCAGAAGTCTCCTCACCTCCTCCCTCCACCAGAAGTCTCTTCACCTCCTCCCTCCACCAGAAGTCTCCTCACCTCCTCCATCTACCAGAAGTCTCCTCACCTCCTCCATCTACCAGAAGTCTCTTCACCTCCTCCCTCTACCAGAAGTCTCCTCACCTCCTCCCTCCACCAGAAGTCTCCTCACCTCCTCCCTCCACCTGAAGTCTCTTCACCTCCTCCCTCCACCAGAAGTCTCCTCACCTCCTCCCTCCACCAGAAGTCTCCTCACCTCCACCAGAAGTCTCCTCACCTCCTCCCTCCACCAGAAGTCTCTTCACCTCCTCCCTCCACCAGAAGTCTCCTCACCTCCTCCCTCCACCAGAAGTCTCTTCACCTCCTCCCTCCACCAGAAGTCTCCTCACCTCCTCCCTCCACCAGAAGTCTCTTCACCAGAAGTGTAATTAGTCTGCTGCTGGTGAGGTGTTGTTCAGCGCCAAGCTCAGCTCAGCTCAGCTCATCCTATTTAGATTCTCTAAAGAGCTAAACTAACAGTTCCTCTGGCTCAGGAGAGCTTTCATTAGAGACACAGTAATAACCCTTATGTCAGGAACAAAGGGCACTTCAGAGACAGAGAGAATAGTAGGTTTTGATAAAGGTCTTCAAAACTTGAATTTATATTTCTTCTGCCCATGGGATCTTCCTGAATTTCACAGTGTCGACTGTAAGGGTTTCTACAGTACATGGAGGAAGTCCTTACCTTAGACCAGGGTTACTATGGAGGTGGTCCTTACCTTAAATCAGGGTTACTATTGAGGTAGTCCTTACCTTGGACCAGGGTTACTATGGAGGTAGTCCTTACCTTGAACCAGGGTTACTATGGAGGTAGTCCTTACCTTGAACCAGGGTTACTATGGAGGTAGTCCTTACCTTGAACCAGGGTTACTATGGAGGTAGTCCTTACCTTGGACCAGGGTTACTATGGAGGTAGTCCTTACCTTGAACCAGGGTTACTATGGAGGTAGTCCTTACCTTGAACCAGGGTTACTATGGAGGTAATCCTTACCTTGGACCAGGGTTACTATGGAGGTAGTCCTTACCTTGGACCAGGGTTACTATGGAGGTAGTCCTTACCTTGGACCAGGGTTACTATGGAGGTGGTCCTTACCTTGGACCAGGGTTACTATGGAGGTAGTCCTTACCTTGGACCAGGGTTACTATGGAGGTAGTTCTTACCTTGGACCAGGGTTACTATGGAGGTAGTCCTTACCTTGGACCAGGGTTACTATGGAGGTGGTCCTTACCTTGGACCAGGGTTACTATGGAGGTAGTCCTTACCTTGGACCAGGGTTACTATGGAGGTGGTCCTTACCTTGGACCAGGGTTACTATGGAGGTGGTCCTTACCTTGGACCAGGGTTACTATGGAGGTAGTCCTTACCTTGGACCAGGGTTACTATGGAGGTAGTCCTTACCTTGGACCAGGGTTACTATGGAGGTGGTCCTTACCTTGAACCAGGGTTACTATGGAGGTAGTCCTTACCTTGGACCAGGGTTACTATGGAGGTAGTCCTTACCTTGGACCAGGGTTACTATGGAGGTGGTCCTTACCTTGAACCAGGGTTACTATGGAGGTGGTCCTTACCTTGGACCAGGGTTACTATGGAGGTAGTCCTTACCTTGGACCAGGGTTACTATGGAGGTAGTCCTTACCTTGAACCAGGGTTACTATGGAGGTAGTCCTTACCTTGAACCAGGGTTACTATGGAGGTAGTCCTTACCTTGAACCAGGGTTACTATGGAGGTAGTCCTTACCTTGAACCAGGGTTACTATGGAGGTAGTCCTTACCTTGGACCCATTTCAAACTGAATTGATCCAGACTAGTCTGAGGAGATCAGATTAACTAGGGTTATTTCAGTGTACAGTAGTTTGTGTCTGTGTGTTGTGTAGCTGTAGTGTGAAAAGGACTGTGCTCTGTGTCTAATCTCTTCTCACAGCCACTGTGTGGATGACTGGACAGGTCTGGTCCTCATTAAATGCATGTCATTGGCTGTGTGTTCATTAGGCTGGTGACGGGCAGGGTGAAGGGGTGATTGAAGAGGTGCAGAAAGTGGTGATGGGGTGTCTGTATCCAGGGGTGACAGAGGTGTTCAGACTGCTCTCTGTCTGTCTGTCTGCAGCTCAGTAATGATATTTAGGACCTCTCTCTCTTCCCCCCCCCCCCCCCCCCCCCCCCCCCCCTCTCTTTCAATTCAATTTAAGGGGCTTTATTGGCATGGGAAACATGTTTACATTGCCAAAGCAAGTGAAATAGATCAAACAAAAGTGAAATAAACAAAAATGAACAGTAAACATTACAGTCACAAAAGTTCCAAAGGAATAGAGACATTCCAAATGTCATATTATGTCTCTATACAGTTTAGTAATGATGTGCAAATAGTTAAAGTACAAAAGGGAAAATAAATAAACATCAATATGGGTTGTATTACAATGGTGTTTGTTCTTCACTGGTTGCCCTTTTCTTGTGGCAACAGGTTACACATCTTGCTGCTGTGATGTCACACTGTGGTATTTCACCCAGTAGATATGGGAGTTTATCGAATTCTTTTTGGATCTGTGTAATCTGAGGGAAATATGTGTCTCTAATATGGTCATACATTGGGCAGGAGGTTAGGAAGTGCAGCTCAGTTTCCACCTCATTTTGTGGGCAGTGTGCACATACCCTGTCTTCTATTGAGAGCCAGGTCTGCCTACGGCGGCCTTTCTCAATAGCAAGGCTATGCTCACTGATTCTGTACATAGTCAAAGCTTTCCTTAAGTTTGGGTCAGTCACAGTGGTCAGGTATTCTGCCACTGTGTACTCTCTGTTTTGGGCCAAATCACATTCTAGTTGACTGTTTTTTTGTTAATTCTTTCCAATGTGTCAAAGTAATTATATTTTTGTTTTCTCATGATTTGGTTGGGTCTAATTGTGTTGATGTCCTGAGACTCTTGTGGTGTCTGTTTGTGTTTGTGAACAGAGCCCCAGGACCAGCTTGCTTAGGGGACTCTTCTCCAGGTTCATCTCTCTGTAGGTGATGGCTTTGTTATGGAAGGTTTGGGAATCACTTCCTTTTAGGTGGTTGTAGAATGTAACGTCTCTTCTCGCTCTCTCGTCACATGAGCTATAACGAACAGCATGAAGGTATGTATTGCTACAGCAATATAAATGAACCCACCATCGACTGGGAAATGTATGAATGATACTTAGCACCTTGTCCTCTCTCCCTGGATCCATTACTTTGTGAATTGATTGTGTTTTAGGTCATCATCCTCTTCTCTGCATGCAACACATCCTGGAGGTAGACTACAGAGAGCATCTTCAATAAATAGGTTTAGCCAGGGATGGTCTATCATTTAACAGGCTTTGGTTTAGCATCTGAAAGATATCCGGCTCCCTGTATGGTACTGGAAGGATGGTTACTGTATATCCCATCTAGAGATCACCTCCCTGTATGGTACTGGAAGGATGGTTACTGTATATCCCATCTAGAGATCACCTCCCTGTATGGTACTGGAAGGATGGTTACTGTATATCCCACCTAGAGATCACCTCCCTGTATGGTACTGGAAGGATGGTTACTGTATATCCCATCTAGAGATCACCTCCCTGTATGGTACTGAAAGGATGGTTACTGTATATCCCAATGATGATCATTTCTGTTGTGCTAGCAGACTGGAATATGTTCCGGGATTCATCCAATGGCATTGAGGAATACACCACCTCAGTCACTCGCTTCATCAATAAGTGCATCGATGACGTCATCCCCACACTGACTGTATGTACATATCCCAACCAGAAGCCATGGATTACAGGCAACATCCGCATTGAGCTAAAGGCTAGAACTGCCGCTTTCAAGGAGCGAGAGACTAATCTGGACGCATATAAGAAATTCCAATATGCCCTCTGACGAACCATCAAACAAGCAAAGCATCAATACAGGATTAAGATTGAATCTTACTACACTGGCTTTGACGCTCGTCGGATGTGGCAGGGCTTGAAAACTATTACGGACTACAAAGGGAAACCAAGACGTGAGCTTCCCAGTGACGCAAGCCTACCAGACAAATTAAATGCCTTTTATGTTCGCTTCGAGGCTAGCAACACTGAAGCATGCACGAGAACACCAGCTGTTCTGGATGACTGTGTGATAACGCTCTCGGTAGCCGATGTGAACAAAACCTTTAAACAGGTCAACATTCACAAAGCCGCTGGGCCAGACCGATTACCAGGACGTGTACTCAAAGCATGAGTGGACCAACTGTCAAGTGTCTTCACTGGCAATTTCAACCTATCCCTGACCGAGTCTGTAATACCTACATGTTTCAAGCAGACCACCACAGTCCCTGTGCCCAAGGAAGCGAAGGTAACCTGCCTAAATGATTACCGCCCCGTGGCACTCACGTCGGTAGCCATGAAGTGCTTTGAAAGGCTGGTCATGGCTCACATCAACAGCATCCTCCCGGACACCCTAGAACCACTCCAATTTGCATTCGGCCCAACAGATCCGCATACGACGCAATCTCAATCGCACTCCACACAGCCCTTTCTCAACTGGACAAAAGGAACACCTATGTGAGAATCCTGTTCATTGACTACAGCTCAGCGTTCAACACTATAGTGCCCACGAAGCTCATCACTAAGCTAAGGACTCTGGGACTAAACACCTCCCTCTGCAACTGGATCCTGGACTTCCTGACGGGCAGCCCCCAGGTGGTAAGAGTAGGCAACAACACGTCTGACACGCTGATCCTCAACACTGGGGCCCCTAGGGGTGTGTACTTAGTCCCCTCCTGTACTCCCTGTTCACCCAAGACTGCGTGGCCAAACACGACTCCAATACCATCATTAAGTTTGCTGATGACACAACAGTGGTAGGCCTGATCACCGACAACAATGAGATAGCCAATAGGGAGGTGGTCAGAGAACTGGCAGTGTGGTGCCAGGACAACAACCTCTCCCTCAATGTGAGCAAGACTAAGGAGCTGATCGTGGACTACAGGAAAAGGCAGGCCGAACAGGTCCCCATTAACATTGACAGGGCTGTAGTGGAGCAGGTCGAGAGTTTCAAGTTCCTTGGTGTCCACATCACACAAACTATTATGGTCCAAACACACCAAGACAGTCATGAAGAGGGCACGACAAAACCTTTTCCCCCTCAGGAGACTGATAAGATTTGGCATGGGTCCCCAGATCCTCAAAAGGTTCTACAGCTGCACCATCGAGAGCATCCTGACCGGTTGCATCACTGCCTGGTATGGCAACTGCTCGGCATCTGACCGTAAGGCGCTACAGAGGGTTGTGCGAACGGCCCAGTACATCACTGGGGCCAAGCTTCCTGCCATCCAGGACCTATATAATAGGCGGTGTCAGAGGAAAGCCCATAAAATTGTCAGAGACTCCAGTCACCCAAGTTATAGACTGTTTCCTCTGCTACCGCACGGCAAGCGATACCGGAGCGCCAAGTCTAGGACCAAAAGGCTCCTCAACAGCTTTTACCCCCAAGCCATTAGACTGCTGAACAATTCATAAAATTGCCACCGGACAATTTTCATTGAACCCCCCCTTTTGTACACTGCTGCTACTCGCTGTTTGTTTGTTATCTATGCATAGTCACGTCACCCCATCTACATGCACAGATTACCTCAACTAGCCTGTACCCCCGCACACTGACTCGGTACCGGTGCCCCCTGTATATAGCCTTGTTATTGTTATTATTATTGTGTTACTTTTTATTATTACTTTTTAGTCTACTTGGTAAATATTTTCTTCTTGAACTGCACTGTTGGTTAAGGGTAAGTAAGCATTTCACGGTAAAGTCTACACTTGTTGTATTCGGCGCATGTGACAAATAAAGTTTCATTTGATTTGCTCTACATGTAATTAGCAAAGGCTATCAGACAGTTATAGCAAAGCTAACCACCCATCAGACAGACAGGATGGACATTGGACAGAGAGTTCTGCCTCTGTTAGTGTGGACTGTTCTCCTTTCTTAACACCAACTGACAGTGATATTGTTTTTCCCAGGGCCTGGCGGGAGGGCCTGGAGTTTACCCAACACAAACAGACGAAGCATCACGTGACTCTGGCTGCTCTTTAATCAACGGGCCCTCTGGGAAGAGAGAGAACGGCGTGATGCAGCCACACGTCTTCATCTGCTGCCAGGACGCTCCATACGGCTCCCTCCGTCTGGGCTTGGCGTTATTAAAGTTCTCCCCGCTCTCTTCCCCTCAATCCTCCCTCCTGGCTTGAGTGTAATAAAAGAAGCAGGGAGACAGCCGTATGAGGGGAGGGAGAGAGAGGCCCGGCTGCAGTAACCTTTGTAAAGTTGCATCCATCTACAGGTGTGGACTGAAGACAGCGGAGCGCTGGCTGCCAGCTGACAGGAAGGACATGTCAGGACGCTGCCTCCCTGTCAGATGTCCAGTACTCAAAGCGAGCCTGCCGGCTCAGTCAGACAGACAGCAGAGGGACAACAGCCATATTAAGTGGAGTCCTGGCTGGAGTCCTTCAGCAGATGTAGAGGAGGACGAGGCTCAAGGCTCCTGATAAAGCTGTTAGTGGTCTCGCATGGAATCCAAACTGAGAAGCTCAGTTGAAACAATGCTGAACCAGGAAGTTAGCATTCCAGACTAGAAGTGGTCTTAGCTGGGCTGGGGATACCTTTATATGATGTGATTGGTTGACATGAGCTCTATTAGGGATACTGAGGTCCCATTCTCTGTGCACATCATCCTCCCTTTCTCCTTTGTCTGGTCTGAGCCAGTCAACCAGGTCTGGTGTGGATGTATTCTATCAGGAGGGTTGAGATCAAGATCTGCAAGCTCAGCTGCAAACTCCCAGAACCAACATGGCCTACTTATGTTCCCACTGTACAACGAGCTGGATGGACCACCTGAGACAGTGTTGAGCAGAGATACTCTGATGGCAGACTGATACAGACAGGAGGCTGGTGGGATACTCTGATGGCAGACTGATACAGACAGGAGGCTGGTGAGATACTCTGAAGGGCAGACTGATACAGACAGGAGGCTGGTGAGATACTCTGAAGGGCAGACTGATACAGACAGGAGGCTGGTGAGATACTCTGAAGGGCAGACTGATACAGACAGGAGGCTGGTGAGATACTCTGATGGCAGACTGATACAGACAGGAGGCTGGTGAGATACTCTGATGGCAGACTGATACAGACAGGAGGCTGGTGAGATACTCTGAAGGGCAGACTGATACAGACAGGAGGCTGGTGAGATACTCTGATGGCAGACTGATACAGACAGGAGGCTGGTGAGATACTCTGATGGCAGACTGATACAGACAGGAGGCTGGTGAGATACTCTGATGGCAGACTGATACAGACAGGAGGCTGGTGAGATACTCTGAAGGGCAGACTGATACAGACAGGAGGCTGGTGAGATTGATTGCAGCTAGCTGCTGATCTGTAACCTGAACTCTAAACAGAGGAGCTGTGAAAATGATTCAATATTCTCCCTCCGCAATGCCGATTACCAACACACAGGTCTACTGTTTCCATAGTAACCTTTCCTTCCTCTCTCTTTCTTCTTTATTGAGTTAAGTCCTTTCAGAAGAACACAGGGGGGGGCAGGAAGATGGATAGACATGTCAGAATGTGGATATTAGTACCTTTCTGTTGGACTTTAAGTGATGCACATTTTCACAGTACATTTTATGCTGTGAGATGAAGTTCTTCTGTACATTCCTAATAGTGGTCAAATGGTTTGCCTGAGAAAGCCCTCCTACACTCCAGACCCTGGTTCGATCCCACTGTCTCACAACCGGGAGTCCCATAGGGCGGCACACAATTGGCCCAGCGTCGTCCGTGTTAGGGAGGGTTTGGCAGGGGTAGGCCGTCATTGTAAAATAAGAATTTGTTATTGACTTACTTGCCTAGTTAAATAAAAGGTTAAAACATATATATTAAAAAACTCCTAAGAGACGTTTGGCTTTGAAACAACCACACAGACAACAGATCACTCAACAGAAGAGAGAAAATAGAGGTTTTATTTTCATTTCAGTCAAGTTTGTTCATCCATTCATGCTCAGTCTAACAAATCCAAGACTCCTGCTAAAACAGTAGACATCACAGAAAACCTTTCAACTAGACTACATGTAGAGGACATGAAGACACTATCAACTAGACTACATGTAGAGGACATGAAGACACTATTAACTAGACTACATGTAGAGGACATAAAGACACTATTAACTAGACTACATGTAGAGGACATAAAGACACTATTAACTAGACTACATGTAGAGGACATGAAGACACTATTAACTAGACTACATGTAGAGGACATAAAGACACTATCAACTAGACTACATGTAGAGAACATAAAGACACTATTAACTAGACTACATGTAGAGGACATGAAGACACTATTAACTAGACTACATGTAGAGGACATAAAGACACTATTAACTAGACTACATGTAGAGGACATAAAGACACTATCAACTAGACTACATGTAGAGGACATAAAGACACTATCAACTAGACTACATGTAGAGGACATAAAGACACTATCAACTAGACTACATGTAGAGGACATGAAGACACTATTAACTAGACTACATGTAGAGGACATAAAGACACTATCAACTAGACTACATGTAGAGGACATGAAGACACTATTAACTAGACTACATGTAGAGGACATGAAGACACTATTAACTAGACTACATGTAGAGGACATGAAGACACTATTAACTAGACTACATGTAGAGGACATAAAGACACTATTAACTAGACTACATGTAGAGGACATGAAGACACTATCAACTAGACTACATGTAGAGGACATAAAGACACTATCAACTAGACTACATGTAGAGGACATAAAGACACTATCAACTAGACTACATAAAGACACTATTAACTAGACTACATGTAGAGGACATGAAGGGCAACACTTAACTAGGCTACATGTAGAGGACATGAAGGAAAACACTTGCTTGTGATATCCTGTCAAGATGTAAACTAGAGCATCACACATATCAGGGTTTTTCTACCAAGTTTGCACAACCTAAAATAGCAGCGAGCGCTCGGCAGGCATGCAGGCAGGCTGGCAAATGAAACAGGCAGCAGCCTGCCCAGCTTGGTTCAGTTCAGCCTGTATCTGAGCTAGATAAGCCTGTTATAAATCAACCCAGGCTCCCTGCTGACGGTTCGGGGACAACATGGGAAGGAGCGTAGCTGTGCATGTGGAACATTTGCATTTGATACAGGCAGCATTGTTTAGTCAAATCGATTCAGGTAACTCAACAAAAACAACCTGAAAGAAGAGTCTTCACACCAACACTCTCAATGACCCAACTTGAACATGATGAAACTAAAGGAAGGAGGCCACGTCCCTCTACATTGGATTGCTGGTGAATCCATAACATGGACAGTAGTGGCAGCATTGAGAACCAACTGTGACATGTAGCCTTCTTCACAGAGATGACAACACACTCAAGAAGCATCCTTCCTATGTCACTCAGTACTCCTCCAACCTTCCCTCCTTCCTTGAGGAAAACATTTTGTTTTAATCTTCATTTCTTTATGAAGAAGCGAGTGATGTCTGAAGCCACCTTGGAGGCTGCCAGTCCTTTCTTCATCTGGCTTCTGTCTTTGGCTTGCTGAGCTGTCCTCTGTAAAACAAACAGCACACTGTCATCAATACTCTGTCCTCTGTAAAACAAACAGCATACTGTCATCAATACTCTGTCCTCTGTAAAACAAACAGCACACTGTCATCAATACTCTGTCCTCTGTAAAACAAACAGCATACTGTCATCAATACTCTGTCCTCTAAAACAAACAGCATACTGTCATCAATACTCTGTCCTCTGTAAAACAAACAGCATACTGTCATCAATACTCTGTCCTCTAAAACAAACAGCATACTGTCATCAATACTCTGTCCTCTAAAACAAACAGCACACTGTCATCAATACTCTGTCCTCTAAAACAAACAGCATACTGTCATCAATACTCTGTCCTCTGAAACAAACAGCATACTGTCATCAATACTCTGTCCTCTGTAAAACAAGCAGCATACTGTCATCAATACTCTGTCCTCTAAAACAAACAGCATACTGTCATCAATACTCTGTCCTCTGAAACAAACAGCATACTGTCATCAATACTCTGTCCTCTGAAACAAACAGCATACTGTCATCAATACTCTGTCCTCTGTAAAACAAACATCATACTGTCATCAATACTCTGTCCTCTGAAACAAACAGCATACTGTCATCAATACTCTGTCCTCTGTAACAAACAGCATACTGTCATCAATACTCTGTCCTCTGTAAAACAAACAGCATACTGTCATCAATACTCTGTCCTCTGTAAAACAAACAGCATACTGTCATCAATACTATGTCCTCTTTAAAACAAACAGCATACTGTCATCAATACTATGTCCTCTGTAAAACAAACAGCATACTGTCATCAATACTATGTCCTCTGAAACAAACAGCATACTGTCATCAATACTCTGTCCTCTAAAACAAACAGCATACTGTCATCAATACTCTGTCCTCTGTAAAACAAACAGCATACTGTCATCAATACTATGTCCTCTGTAAAACAAACAGCATACTGTCATCAATACTCTGTCCTCTGAAACAAACAGCATACGGTCATCAATACTCTGTCCTCTAAAACAAACAGCATACTGTCATCAATACTCTGTCCTCTGTAAAACAAACAGCATACTGTCATCAATACTATGTCCTCTGTAAAACAAACAGCATACTGTCATCAATACTCTGTCCTCTGTAAAACAAACAGCACACTGTCATCAATACTCTGTCCTCTAAAACAAACATCATACTGTCATCAATACTCTGTCCTCTGAAACAAACAGCACACTGTCATCAATACTCTGTCCTCTGTAAAACAAACAGCATACTGTCATCAATACTCTGTCCTCTGTAAAACAAACAGCATACTGTCATCAATACTCTGTCCTCTAAAACAAACAGCATACTGTCATCAATACTCTGTCCTCTGTAAAACAAACAGCACACTGTCATCAATACTATGTCCTCTGTAAAACAAACAGCATACTGTCATCAATACTCTGTCCTCTGTAACAAACATCATACTGTCATCAATACTCTGTCCTCTGTAACAAACATCACACTGTCATCAATACTCTGTCCTCTGTAAAACAAACAGCATACTGTCATCAATACTATGTCCTCTGTAAAACAAACAGCATACTGTCATCAATACTCTGTCCTCTGTAAAACAAACAGCATACTGTCATCAATACTCTGTCCTCTGTAAAACAAACATACTGTCATCAATACTCTGTCCTCTGTAAAACAAACAGCATACTGTCATCAATACTCTGTCCTCTGAAACAAACAGCATACTGTCATCAATACTCTGTAAAACAAACAGCACACTGTCATCAATACTATGTCCTCTGTAACACAAACAGCATACTGTCATCAATACTCTGTCCTCTGTAACACAAACAGCATACTGTCATCAATACTGTCCTCTGTAACACAAACAGCATTCTGTCATCAATACTCTGTCCTCTAAAACAAACAGCATACGGTCATCAATACTATGTCCTCTGTAAAACAAACAGCACACTGTCATCAATACTATGTCCTCTGTAAAACAAACAGCATTCTGTCATCAATACTCTGTCCTCTGTAAAACAAACAGCACACTGTCATCAATACTCTGTCCTCTAAAACAAACAGCATACTGTCATCAATACTCTGTCCTCTGTAAAACAAACAGCATACTGTCATCAATACTCTGTCCTCTGTAACACAAACAGCATACTGTCATCAATACTCTGTCCTCTGTAAAACAAACAGCATACTGTCATCAATACTCTGTCCTCTGTAACACAAACAGCATACTGTCATCAATACTATGTCCTCTAAAACAAACAGCATACTGTCATCAATACTCTGTCCTCTAAAACAAACAGCATACTGTCATCAATA
This sequence comes from Salvelinus namaycush, assembly GCF_016432855.1. Taxonomy (NCBI): domain Eukaryota; kingdom Metazoa; phylum Chordata; class Actinopteri; order Salmoniformes; family Salmonidae; genus Salvelinus; species Salvelinus namaycush. The sequence continues at coordinate 58,217,800 of NC_052313.1, forward strand.
CTATGTCCTCTGTAAAACAAACAGCATACTGTCATCAATACTCTGTCCTCTAAAACAAACAGCATACTGTCATCAATACTCTGTCCTCTAAAACAAACAGCATACTGTCATCAATACTCTGTCCTCTAAAACAAACATCATACTGTCATCAATACTCTGTCCTCTAAAACAAACAGCATACTGTCATCAATACTCTGTCCTCTGTAAAACAAACATCATACTGTCATCAATACTCTGTCCTCTGTAACACAAACAGCATACTGTCATCAATACTCTGTCCTCTGTAAAACAAACAGCATACTGTCATCAATACTCTGTCCTCTGTAAAACAAACAGCATACTGTCATCAATACTCTGTCCTCTGTAACACAAACAGCATACTGTCATCAATACTATGTCCTCTGTAAAACAAACAGCATACTGTCATCAATACTATGTCCTCTAAAACAAACAGCATACTGTCATCAATACTCTGTCCTCTGTAAAACAAACAGCATACTGTCATCAATACTATGTCCTCTAAAACAAACAGCATACTGTCATCAATACTCTGTCCTCTGTAAAACAAACAGCATACTGTCATCAATACTATGTCCTCTGTAAAACAAACAGCATACTGTCATCAATACTATGTCCTCTGTAAAACAAACAGCATACTGTCATCAATACTATGTCCTCTAAAACAAACAGCATACTGTCATCAATACTCTGTCCTCTAAAACAAACAGCATACTGTCATCAATACTCTGTCCTCTAAAACAAACAGCATATGTCATCAATACTCTGTCCTCTAAAACAAACATCATACTGTCATCAATACTCTGTCCTCTAAAACAAACAGCATACTGTCATCAATACTCTGTCCTCTAAAACAAACAGCATTCTGTCATCAATACTCTGTCCTCTGTAAAACAAACAGCATACTGTCATCAATACTCTGTCCTCTGTAAAACAAACAGCATACTGTCATCAATACTGTCCTCTAAAACAAACAGCATACTGTCATCAATACTCTGTCCTCTAAAACAAACAGCATACTGTCATCAATACTCTGTCCTCTGTAAAACAAACAGCATACTGTCATCAATACTCTGTCCTCAAACACAAACAGCATACTGTCATCAATACTCTGTCCTCTGTAAAACAAACAGCATACTGTCATCAATACTCTGTCCTCTGTAAAACAAACAGCATACTGTCATCAATACTCTGCCCTCTGTAAAACAAACAGCATACTGTCATCAATACTATGTCCTCTGTAAAACAAACAGCATACTGTCATCAATACTCTGTCCTCTAAAACAAACAGCATACTGTCATCAATACTCTGTCCTCTAAAACAAACAGCATACTGTCATCAATACTCTGTCCTCTAAAACAAACATCATACTGTCATCAATACTCTGTCCTCTAAAACAAACAGCATACTGTCATCAATACTCTCTCCTCTGTAAAACAAACATCATACTGTCATCAATACTCTGTCCTCTGTAACACAAACAGCATACTGTCATCAATACTCTGTCCTCTGTAAAACAAACAGCATACTGTCATCAATACTCTGTCCTCTGTAAAACAAACAGCATACTGTCATCAATACTCTGTCCTCTGTAACACAAACAGCATACTGTCATCAATACTATGTCCTCTGTAAAACAAACAGCATACTGTCATCAATACTATGTCCTCTAAAACAAACAGCATACTGTCATCAATACTCTGTCCTCTAAAACAAACAGCATACTGTCATCAATACTGTCCTCTAAAACAAACAGCATACTGTCATCAATACTATGTCCTCTAAAACAAACAGCATACTGTCATCAATACTCTGTCCTCTGTAAAACAAACAGCATACTGTCATCAATACTCTGTCCTCAAACACAAACAGCATACTGTCATCAATACTCTGTCCTCTGTAAAACAAACAGCATACTGTCATCAATACTCTGTCCTCTGTAAAACAAACAGCATACTGTCATCAATACTCTGCCCTCTGTAAAACAAACAGCATACTGTCATCAATACTATGTCCTCTGTAAAACAAACAGCATACTGTCATCAATACTCTGTCCTCTAAAACAAACAGCATACTGTCATCAATACTCTGTCCTCTAAAACAAACAGCATACTGTCATCAATACTCTGTCCTCTAAAACAAACATCATACTGTCATCAATACTCTGTCCTCTAAAACAAACAGCATACTGTCATCAATACTCTGTCCTCTGTAAAACAAACATCATACTGTCATCAATACTCTGTCCTCTGTAACACAAACAGCATACTGTCATCAATACTCTGTCCTCTGTAAAACAAACAGCATACTGTCATCAATACTCTGTCCTCTGTAAAACAAACAGCATACTGTCATCAATACTCTGTCCTCTGTAAAACAAACAGCATACTGTCATCAATACTATGTCCTCTAAAACAAACAGCATACTGTCATCAATACTCTGTCCTCTGTAAAACAAACAGCATACTGTCATCAATACTATGTCCTCTAAAACAAACAGCATACTGTCATCAATACTCTGTCCTCTAAAACAAACAGCATACTGTCATCAATACTCTGTCCTCTAAAACAAACAGCATACTGTCATCAATACTATGTCCTCTGTAAAACAAACAGCATACTGTCATCAATACTCTGTCCTCTGTAAAACAAACAGCATACTGTCATCAATACTATGTCCTCTGTAAAACAAACAGCATACTGTCATCAATACTATGTCCTCTGTAAAACAAACAGCATACTGTCATCAATACTCTGTCCTCTAAAACAAACAGCATACTGTCATCAATACTCTGTCCTCTAAAACAAACAGCATTCTGTCATCAATACTGTATCATACTATAACATGGTATTATAACATGGTATTGTATTATAACACGGTATTATACTATAACATGGTATTATATAATAACATGGTATTATACAATAACATGGTATTATACTATAACATGGTATTATACTAAAACATGGTATTATACTAAAACATGGTATTATACTATAACATGATATTATAACATGGTGGTGTATTATATTATAACATGGTATAATATTATAACATGGTATTATATTATAACATGGTATTATACTATAACATGGTATTACACTATAACATGGTATTATACTATAACATGGTGGTGTATTAAATTATAACATGGTATAATGTTATAACATGTTAATATATTATAACATGGTATTATGTTATAACATGGTATTATACTAAAACATGGTATTACACTATAACATGGTATTATACTAAAACATGGTATTATAACATGGTGGTGTATTAAATTATAACATGTTAATATAACATGGTATTATACTAAAACATGGTATTATAACATGGTGGTGTATTATACTATAACATGTTAATATATTATAACATGGTATTATACTAAAACATGGTATTATAACATGGTATTATAACATGGTGGTGTATTATACTATAACATGTTAATATATTATAACATGGTATTATACTAAAACATGGTATTATAACATGGTGGTGTATTAAATTATAACATGTTAATATAACATGGTATTATACTAAAACATGGTATTATAACATGGTGGTGTATTATACTATAACATGTTAATATATTATAACATGGTATTATACTAAAACATGGTATTATAACATGGTATTATAACATGGTGGTGTATTATACTATAACATGTTAATATATTATAACATGGTATTATACTAAAACATGGTATTATAACATGGTATTACACTATAACATGGTATTATACTAAAACATGGTATTATAACATGGTGGTGTATTAAATTATAACATGTTAATATATTATAACATGGTATTATATTATAACATGGTATTATACTAAAACATGGTATTATAACATGGTGGTGTATTATACTATAACATGTTAATATATTATAACATGGTATTATACTAAAACATGGTATTATAACATGGTATTATAACATGGTGGTGTATTAAATTATAACATGTTAATATATTATAACATGGTATTATAACATGGTGGTGTATTATACTATAACATGGTATTATAACATGGTATTATACTATAACATGGTATTACACTATAACATGGTATTATATTACAACATGGTATTATATTACAACATGGTATTATACTATAACATGGTATTATACTATAACATGGTATTACACTATAACATGGTATTATATTACAACATGGTATTATACTATAACATGGTATTATACTAAAACATGGTATTATCTAATAACATGGTGGTGAATTATATTATAAGATGGTATTATACTATAACATGGTATTATATTATAACATGATATTATCCTATAACATGGTATTATACTATAACACGGTATTATACTATAACATGGTATTATACTATAACATGGTGGTGTATTATACTATGACATGGTGGTGTATTATAACATGGTATTATACTATAACATGGTATTATATTATAGCATGGTATTATGCTATAACATGGTATTATATTATAGCATGGTATTATACTATAACATGGTATTACATTATAACATGGTGGTGTATTATACTATAACATGGTATTATATTATAACATGGTGGTGTATTATACTATAACATGATATTATAACATGGTATTATACTATAACATGGTATTACATTATAACATGGTGGTGTATTATACTATAACATGATATTATAACATGGTATTATACTATAACATGGTATTATACTATAACATGGTATTACATTATAACATGGTGGTGTATTGTACTATAACATGGTATTATCTAATAACATGGTGGTGTATTGTACTATAACATGGTATTATACTATAACATGGTATTATCTAATAACATGGTGGTGAATTATATTATAACATGGTATAATACTATAACATGGTATTATATCATAACATGATATTATCCTATAACATGGTATAATACTATAACATGGTATAATGCTATAACATGGTATAATGCTATAACATGGTATTATACTATGACATGGTATTATACCATGGTGGTGTATTATAACATGGTATTATACTATAACATGGTATTATGTTATAACATGGTATTATACTAAAACATGGTATTATACTAAAACATGGTATTACACTATAACATGGTATTACACTATAACATGGTATTACACTATAACATGGTATTATAACATGGTGGTGTATTAAATTATAACATGTTAATATATTATAACATGTTAATATATTATAACATGGTATTATAACATGGTATTAACTATAACATGGTATTATAACATGGTATTACACTATAACATGGTATTATATTACAACATGGTATTATATCATAACATGGTATTATACTTTAACATGGTATTATATTATAACATGGTATTATACTATACCATGGTGGTGTATTATAACATGATATTATAACATGGTATTATACTATAACATGATATTATAACATGGTATTATATTATAACATGGTATTATACTATAAAATTGTATTATACTATAACATGGTATTATATTATAACATGGTATTATAACATGGTATTATACTATAACATGGTATTATAAAATGGTATTATACTATAACATGGTGGTGTATTATACTATAACATGGTATTATAAAATGGTATTATACTATAACATGGTATTATATTATGACATGGTGGTGTATTATACTATAACATGGTATTATAAAATGGTATTATACTATAACATGGTGGTGTATTATATCATAACATGGTATTATACACTGCTCAAAAAAATAAAGGGAACACTTAAACAACACAATGTAACTCCAAGTCAATCACACTTCTGTGAAATCAAACTGTCCACTTAGGAAGCAACACTGATTGACAATAAATTTCACATGCTGTTGTGCAAATGGAATAGACAAAAGGTGGAAATTATAGGCAATTAGCAAGACACCCCCAAAAAAGGAGTGATTCTGCAGGTGGTGACCACAGACCACTTCTCAGTTCCTATGCTTCCTGGCTGATGTTTTGGTCACTTTTGAATGCTGGCGGTGCTCTCACTCTAGTGGTAGCATGAGACGGAGTCTACAACCCACACAAGTGGCTCAGGTAGTGCAGTTCATCCAGGATGGCACATCAATGCGAGCTGTGGCAAAAAGGTTTGCTGTGTCTGTCAGCGTAGTGTCCAGAGCATGGAGGCGCTACCAGGAGACAGGCCAGTACATCAGGAGACGTGGAGGAGGCCGTAGGAGGGCAACAACCCAGCAGCAGGACCGCTACCTCCGCCTTTGTGCAAGGAGGTGCACTGCCAGAGCCCTGCAAAATGACCTCCAGCAGGCCACAAATGTGCATGTGTCAGCATATGGTCTCACAAGGGGTCTGAGGATCTCATCTCGGTACCTATTGGCAGTCAGGCTACCTCTGGCGAGCACATGGAGGGCTGTGCGGCCCCACAAAGAAATGCCACCCCACACCATGACTGACCCATCGCCAAACCGGTCATGCTGGAGGATGTTGCAGGCAGCAGAACGTTCTCCACGGCGTCTCCAGACTCTGTCACGTCTGTCACATGTGCTCATGTGCTCAGTGTGAACCTGCTTTCATCTGTGAAGAGCACAGGGCGCCAGTGGCGAATTTGCCAATCTTGGTGTTCTCTGGCAAATGCCAAACGTCCTGCACGGTGTTGGGCTGTAAGCACAACCCCCACCTGTGGACATCGGGCCCTCATACTACCCTCATGGAGTCTGTTTCTGACCGTTTGAGCAGACACATGCACATTTGTGGCCTGCTGGAGGTCATTTTGCAGGGCGCTGGCAGTGCACCTCCTTGCACAAAGGCGGAGGTAGCGGTCCTGCTGCTGGGTTGTTGCCCTCCTACGGCCTCCTCCACGTCTCCTGATGTACTGGCCTGTCTCCTGGTAGCGCCTCCATGCTCTGGACACTACGCTGACAGACACAGCAAACCTTTTTGCCACAGCTCGCATTGATGTGCCATCATGGATGAACTGCACTACCTGAGCCACTTGTGTGGGTTGTAGACTCCGTCTCATGCTACCACTAGAGTGAGAGCACCGCCAGCATTCAAAAGTGACCAAAACATCAGCCAGGAAGCATAGGAACTGAGAAGTGGTCTGTGGTCACCACCTGCAGAATCACTCCTTTTTTGGGGGTGTCTTGCTAATTGCCTATAATTTCCACCTTTTGTCTATTCCATTTGCACAACAGCATGTGAAATTTATTGTCAATCAGTGTTGCTTCCTAAGTGGACAGTTTGATTTCACAGAAGTGTGATTGACTTGGAGTTACATTGTGTTGTTTAAGTGTTCCCTTTATTTTTTTGAGCAGTGTACTATAACATGGTATTATACTATAACATGGTATTATACTATAACATGGTATTATATTATAACATGGTGGTGGTTTGAGAGGGCATATGGCTAGGCTGTAATGAAGCACCATGTGGGACTGAGTGTTTATGTGGACACAGAGGAGCGGGGACAGACTGTGCGGGTTGTCCAGTGAACACTGTGTGTCTGTGTGTGATGGTGTGTGTGTGTCTGTGTGTACTGGACTCTTACGGTTCTGTGACAGACGGTGCAGAGTGTCTGTAGGTTGTCCAGGGAACACTGTCCTCCCCCACTGTAGACGGGTCGGATGTGGTCCACCTGCCAGAACTGACCCTCCACGGGGGCACGGATCATCTCATTCAGCTGGACACAACAGACAATTTTAATAAATACATTTCTCAGTAAAGAGGTAGTATAATGATTATATCATTTACAGTTTTAGTAGCTCAAACGGGTAAACAAACAATTTCGTGTAAGAAATATTTGTAAAATCCCTTGTGAGTTTTGTCCATGTGTTTTTCATAATAGGATCGTGTCAGCCATCCCATGTCAGCATCACATTTCCTCAGGCTGGCTGTTTGTCTGTGTTCATCTGTCTCTCTTCAGACAGTGAGAATGACAAGGCTCTAATGTAAGAGAACGAGCTGGGGACTCTGGGAACAGGTAGGAAATCAAACACCTGTAATCCTAGTTCTATGGCCTGGAGCTGGGGAACACTAGAACCAAAATGGAGGCATTTCAATTTGAAGCCAAGCCTTTTCTTTTCTCCATTTTATGTGGAAAGAGCCAGAGAAGGGGAACCCTGGGGACGATTCAGCCCAGAAATCAATCTCCATTCCTGGGTAGAAGTGGTAGCTAGAGTAGCGCTCTCGCAACATTAGCCACAAGAGAACCAGAGGGGGGGGGGGGGGGGGGGGGTGTCACATACCCACAGAGGAGAAGAAAAGCAAAGCTGTACTCAGGAGCTCCGTTCCACCGTGACTACCGACCCACCTCCACCCCCCTCCTCGCTCCATACAGAACATTCCCCCACTGGTGTACTAATGCCTTAGAAAGCCTCTACTAAAGCTAGTCCTCAGACCTCCTATACAGAGCACCAATACAATGTATTCATCAGCAGTTGTTGTCGGTGGTTTCTGTGCACTACAGACGTCCTATTAGAGTTAGGACAAATCCATCCATTGATCTGTGAGCGAGAAGGCAGAAGGTCTTTACAGTAGAAATGGCAGAGACAAATCAAACAGGCTCTTGGCTGAGGTGAGGTTGAGCTGTGGGAGAAATCCATGGAGGATCTGACAGTACTGGCCAATCTATTTACTGTGAGCCGAGAGAGAGGAAGTCACGCACACACACAGGTTGAGAGAGGAACTTGTGTGTCCACAGTACAGTACACCCCCTTCACACACACACACCCTCCATCCACACCCACACCCCCTCCACCCACACATCTAATGGTTTATCTTCCCCCAGCACAAAGCATCAGATTCCAGGGAAGATGAGTGTCAGTCAGTAGTAGAGAGGACTGAGTCCCTCTCATTTCACTCTCTTCTCTGTGTTCTCCTCCTCTCTCCCCCTCCTCTCCCAGTGTATAATATAATGTCTACTAAAGCCTTTAGTGGTCTCCCCAGATCCAGGGAATTAGGTGGAACAGGTGAAACCCGTCTGTTCCCGACGCTACACACTCTGCTTTATATCATACATGGCTTCAACTGTCTAAATGGGTCCTATCCATTTCAGCTGAGTGTTTTCTGTACAACTTCAGTAATGTGATATGCTAATTTGAGAAGCGAGAGATGATACTGCTCTTTGATAAATCCAGTTGAAAATCAACCCACATCAATAGTATGACTTTTACCCTCCTGTTCTCTCTGTCTGTAGATTTGTGGACCTTTAAAAAGCTCCTGTCTGTAAAGACTGTATCCTGGCTAAGAGAGCTCAGGTTAGTGTAGGTCCCCCCATACAGAGTAATGGAATGGTCCTAGGCCCCCCCCATACAGAGTAATGGAATGGTCCTAGGCCCCCCCCATACAGAGTAATGGAATGGTCCTAGGTCCCCCCCATACAGAGTAATGGAATGGTCCTAGGTCCCCCCCATACAGAGTAATGGAATGGTCCTAGGTCCCCCCCATACAGAGTAATGGAATGGTCCTAGGTCCCCCCCATACAGAGTAATGGAATGGTCCTAGGTCCCCCCCATACAGTAATGGAATGGTCCTAGGTCCCTCCATACAGAGTAATGGAATGGTCCTAGGTCCCCCCATACAGAGTAATGGAATGGTCCTAGGTCCCCCCATACAGAGTAATGGAATGGTCCTAGGTCCCCCCCATACAGAGTAATGGAATGGTCCTAGGTCCCCCCCATACAGTAATGGAATGGTCCTAGGTCCCTCCATACAGAGTAATGGAATGGTCCTAGGTCCCTCCATACAGAGTAATGGAATGGTCCTAGGTCCCTCCATACAGAGTAATGGAATGGTCCTAGGTCCCTCCATACAGAGTAATGGAATGGTCCTAGGTATCACAGACCTGGGGGGCTAAAGACATCCAAACCAACCAACCTGTTTGAGTGACAGCTGGGCCAGCCAGGTGTTCTCTAGCATCTCCTTCCTGTGTGTGGGCGGGGCGTCGCGGACCTTCAGGTACAGCTGGTGGGCTTGCAGGCCGCAGCTCTGACACACCCCCTGCTCCGTCTGCAGTACCCGGGCGCGCATGTAGGCCTGGCTGGAGCGTAGCTGGAACTCCTCCTGACACCTGTGATAGGATAGATGAAGTAGAATACAACAGAATAACTTGATGTTTTCTTTGTAGAGCTTTAATAAAGGAACACAGTAGGCCTACGAGGCAACACTAATAATAGCAGGATATACAACACCACTGATGGGTGAACTTGGCTTTACTTTGATGATGCTGTTACTTACGTCTGGCTACAGAAGCAGTTGCCCCAGGCTCCTCCGGTGGACCCACAGGCCTTGTGGCAGGACAGACACAAGGCTCGACCCTCACTGTCCAGCACCTGCAGGTACCCAGCTTCAGCCTCTGACGGGCCCTCAGGAGCACCAACAGGAGGCTCTGGGTGCACCTCAGATGGTCTGGGGGGAGAGATGGAAAGAGACAGAGATAGAGAGAGAGAGAGAGAGAGAGAGAGAGAGAGAGAGTGTGGTGGCTTTGAATTAGTTGGGTAACATAAGTAATTAAGATGTCATATCTGCATAATATTCTTATGTGATATACTTTTTATTCCCCAACTAATTCTGATTCATCCACCACAAGAGACACAGAGAGGGAGGCATGTCATCTGCCAAACAAGTTCATAAACACTATTAATCCACTGGGCACAGACGTCAATTCAACTTCTATTCCACGTTGGTTCAACGTAATTTCATTGACATGACGATTCCGTCTGCCTTGCGGTCGGAGGCCGAGCAATTGCCGTACCAGGCAGTGAAGCAACCAGTCAGGATGCTCTCGATGTTGCAGCTGTAGAACCTTTTGAGGATCTGAGGACCCATGCCAAATCTTTTTAGTTTCCTGAGGGGGATTAGGCTTTGTCGTGCCCTCTTTACAACTGTCTTGGTGTGTTTGGACCATTCTAGTTTGTTGGTGATGTGGACACCAAGGAACCTGAAGCTCTCAACCTGCTCCACTGCAGCCCCGTCGATGAGAATGGGGGTGTGCTCGGTCCTCCTTTTCCTGTAGTCCACAATCATCTCCTTAGTCTTGGTTACGTTGGGGGATAGGTTATTCTGGCACCACCCGGCCAGGTCTCTGCCCTCCTCCCTATAGGCTGTCTCGTCGTTGATCAGGCCTACCACTGTTGTGTCGACTGCAAACTTAATGATGGTGTTGGAGTCGTGCCTGGCCATGCAGTCGTGGGTGAACAGGGAGTACAGGAGGGGACTGAGCACGCACCCCTGAGGGGCTCCAGTGTTGAGGATCAGCGTGGCAGATGTATTGCTACCTACCCTCACCACCTGGGGGCGACCCGTCAGGAAGTCCAGGATCCAGTTGCAGAGGGAGGTGTTTAGTCCCAGGATCCTTAGCTTAGTGATGAGCTTTGAGGGTACTATGGTGTTGAACGCTGAGCTGTAGTCAATGAATAGAATTCTCACGAAGGTGTTCTTTTTGTCCAGGTGGGAAAGGGCAGTGTGGAGTGCAATAGAGATTGCATCATCTGTGGATCTGTTTGGGCGATATGCAAATTGGAGTGGGTCTAGCGTTTCTGGGAGAATGGTGTTGTGAGCCATTACCAGCTTTTCAAAGCACTTCATGGCTACGGATGTGAGTGCTACGGGTCTGTAGTCATTTAGGTAGGTTGCCTTCGTGTTCTTGGGAACAGGGACTATGGTGGTTTGCTTGAAACATGTTGGTATTACAGACTCAATCAGGGACATGTTGAAAATGTCAGTGAAGACACCTGCCAGTTGGTCAGCACATGCCCGGAGCACACGTCCTGGTAATCCGTCTGGCCCTGCAGCCTTGTGAATAATGACCTGTTTAAAGGTCTTACTCACGTCGGCTACGGAGAGCGTGATCACACAGTCGTCCGGAACAGCTGATGCTCTCATGCATGCCTCAGTGTTGCTTGCCTCAAAGCTAGCATAGAAGTGACTGTGCTTCCCTTTGTAGTCTGTAATAGTTTGCAAGCCCTGCCACATCTGACGAGCGTCGTCGGAGCCGGTGTAGTATGATTCAATCTTAGCCCTGTATTGACGGTTCATCGGAGGGCATAGCAGGATTTCTTATAAGCTTCCGGGTTAGAGTCCCGCACCTTGAAAGCGGCAGCTCTACCCTTTAGCTCAGTGCGAATGTTGCCTGTAATCCATGGCTTCTGGTTGGGGTATGTACCCTGTGGGGACGACGTCCTCGATGCACTTATTGATAAAGCCAGTGACTAATGTGGTGTACTCCTCAATGCCATAGGAAGAATCCTGGAACATGTGATAGCAAAACAGTCCTGTAGTTTAGCATCTGCTTCACCTGACCACTTTTTTATAGACCGAATCACTGGTGCTTCCTGCTTTAATTTTTGCTTGTAAGCAGGAATCAGGAGGATAGAGTTGTGGTCGGATTTACCAAATGGAGGGCGAGGGAGAGCTTTGTACGCGTCTCTGTGTGTGGAGTACAGGTGATCTAGAATTTCTTTCCCTCTGGTTGCACATTTAATATGCTGGTAGAAATTAGGTAGAACTGATTTAAGTTTCCCTGCATTGAAGTCTCCGGCCACTAGGAGCGCCGCCTCTGGGTGAGTGGTTTCCTGTTTGCTTATTTCCTTATACAGCTGACTGAGTGCGGTCTTAGTGCCAGCATCCGTCTGTGGTGGTAAATAAACAGCCACGAAAAGTATAGCTGAAAACTATCTAGGCAAATAGAGTGGTCTGCATTTTATCACAAGATTTTCTACTTCAGGCGAGCAAAATCTAGAGACTTCCTTAGATTTCGTGCACTGGCTGTTGTTTACAAATATGCACAGACCCCCCCCCCCTCGTCTTACCGGAGTGTGCTGTTCTATCTTGCCGGTGCAGCGTATATCCTGCTAGCTGAATATCCATGTTGTCATTCAGCCACGATTCCGTGAAACATAAGATATTACAGAGTTTGATGTCCCGTTGGCAGGATATTCGTGATCGTACCTCGTCTAATTTATTGTCCAATGATTGCACGTTGGTGAGCAATATTGATGGTAACGGCAGCTTTCCCAGTCGCCTTCTGCGGATCCTTAAGAGGCACCCCGCTCTGTTTCCTCTGTACCTGCGTCTCTTCCTCTTGCAAATAACGGGGATGTTGGCCATGTCAGGTGTTTGGAGAATGTCCTGTGCGTCCTGCTTGTTGAAGAAAACATCTTTGTCTAATCCGAGGTGAGTGATCGCTGTCCTGATATCCAGAAGCTCTTTTTTGCTGTAAGATACAGTGGCAGAAACATTATGTACAAAATAAGTTACAAATAACGCAAAAACCCCCCACATAGTAGCACAATTGGTTGGGCGCCCGTAAAACTGCTGCCATTTCCTCCGGCGCCATTTTATGCTACAGCTACTCTCTGTTTATCATATGTGCATAGTCACTTTAACTGTATCTACATGTACATACTACCTCAATCAGCCCGACTAACCGGTGCCTGTATATTAGCCTCGCTACTGTTATTCTTCACTGTTGTTTTTATTTCTTTACTTACCTATTGTTCACCTAATACCTTTTTTGCACTATTGGTTAGAGCCTGTAAGTAAGCATTTCACTGTAAGGTCTACTACACCTGTTGTATTCAGCATTTCACTGTAAGGTCTACTACACCTGTTGTATTCAGCATTTCACTGTAAGGTCTACTACACCTGTTGTATTCGGAGCACGTGACAAATAAACGTTGATTTGATTTGAAACACCGTTGATTCAACCAGTGTGTGGAAGCTACCAGTGTGTGGAAGGCATTCATTCAATAGGAACGTCTAAGCATGCTTTGTGGAGCTGGGACATATGGTTGTTGTCTGTGTGAGTCTTCCTCCTGGCTGGAGAAGCAGAGGGAGAGGAAGGTGAGCCTGGACCACTGCCACAGTGTGGATGTGTTCTTACAGCCTTCCACCAGGGTACTGCCTGTCCACACGTTAGGGAACAGATGGGACACGGCTCTCTGGAGCGCCCCCGATGATCCTCAACCAATCAGCAAGACTCGCTGGGTGAGAGAGAAAGAGCCAGTCCCGGTGGTGGTTGCCATAGCGATGTGCTCCATCTATCCAACAAGCCTTCAGTCAATTGCCTCTAAAACAGTGAATTATCGCCTGGTCTCTCTGTGGTAAACACTCACTGGTCCCACAGCCTCTAAAACAGTGGATTATAGCCTGGTCCCTCTGTGGTAAACACTCACTGGTCCCACAGCCTTCAAAACAGTGGATTATAGCCTGGTCCCTCTGTGGTAAACACTTACATTTAGTTCCTTGGGTATAGAACAACAATTGTCCAGACAGGACATACCGTGGTCTTTCAATGTAATATCATTTCAATGTGGAGGAGAAAGTTTGACACTGTGAACTAGTGTTGCTTATGACTCTCTAGGAGACTGTACACCTACTTCTCTGGGACGGAGGCAGAGGTGTTGGGTCGTGACATAGAGGTAGTTCTCCTCTTGGTGAAGAAGATCTCCTTGTTGACCATGCGAACAGTTCCTCCATCACACTGGGCCTTACTGAGAGAGGCCTGGGACACATCTTCTTTGGTTAGATACCTGGATGGAGGGAGGAAGAGTATGGTTAGATACCTGGATGGAGGGAGGAAGAGTATGGTTAGATACCTGGATGGAGGGAGGAAGAGTATGGTTAGGTACCTGGATGGAGGGAGGAAGAGTATGGTTAGGTACCTGGATGGAGGGAGGAAGAGTATGGTTAGGTACCTGGATGGAGGGAGGAAGAGTATGGTTAGGTACCTGGATGGAGGGAGGAAGAGTATGGTTAGATACCTGGATGGAGGGAGGAAGAGTATGGTTAGGTACCGGGATGGGGGAGGAGAGTGGGAGTTTGGTTAGGATGGAGGGAGGGAGGAGGAGAGTGGGAGTTTGGTTAGGATGGAGGGAGGGAGGGAGGAGAGTGGGAGTTTGGTTAGGATGGAGGGAGGAGAGTGGGAGTTTGGTTAGGATGGAGTGAGGGAGGAGGAGGAGAGTGGGAGTTTGGTTAGGATGGAGGGAGGGAGGGAGGAGGAGAGTGGGAGTTTGGTTAGGATGGAGAGAGGGAGGAGGAAGTTACCTGGGGGGAGGGAGGACGAGAAGGAGGAGAGGAAGAGTAAGGTCAGATAGCTGGATGAGGAGAGGAAGGAGACACATCAAAGAGGAGGAATCTTGAAGAAAGGAGGAGGAGGAAGAAGAGAGGAAGGGGCAGATTTGCATGAAAGAGAGAAGGGGTGAGGGGCCTGTTGGGCTTCAAACAGCCCAGTGTAGAGAGGCTGGATGAAAGGACATGAAAGCCAGGTCCAACTGACAGTAGTACTGAGGTGTTGGGTGGAGGGGTGTGTCTAAAAGGCTAAACTGATCCTATATCAGCAGCACTCCTACTCTGAGTCTCTTTGTGAAGACGGCCCTGATCCTTCAGGACAACCCAGCACAGCACTACAGCAGAGTCTAACTAACGTCAGGATAATCACCTTCCCATCCATCTCCTTACTACATGATAATCACCTTCCCATCCATCTCCTTACTACATGATAATCACCTTCCCATCCATCTCCTTACTACAGGATAATCACCTTCCCATCCATCTCCTTACTACACGATAATCACCTTCCCATCCATCTCCTTACTACACGATAATCACCTTCCCATCCATCTCCTTACTACACGAATAATCACCTTCCCATCCATCTCCTTACTACCCGATAAACACCTTCCCATCCATCTCCTTACTACCCGATAATCACCTTCCCATCCATCTCCTTACTACACGATAAATACCTTCCCATCCATCTCCTTACTACACGATAATCACCTTCCCATCCATCTCCTTACTACATGATAATCACCTTCCCATCCATCTCCTTACTACCCGATAATCACCTTCCCATCCATCTCCTTACTACCCGATGATCACCTTCCCATCCATCTCCTTACTACACGATATATAGCTTCCCATCCATCTCCTTACTACACGATAATCACCTTCCCATCCATCTCCTTACTACACGATAATCACCTTCCCATCCATCTCCTTACTACACGATAATCACCTTTCCATCCATCTCCTTACTACACGATAATCACCTTCCCATCCATCTCCTTACTACACGATAATCACCTTCCCATCCATCTCCTTACTACAAGATAATCACCTTCCCATCCATCTCCTTACTACCCGATAATCACCTTCCCATCCATCTCCTTACTACACGATAAATACCTTCCCATCCATCTCCTTACTACACGATAATCACCTTCCCATCCATCTCCTTACTACATGATAATCACCTTCCCATCCATCTCCTTACTACCCGATAATCACCTTCCCATCCATCTCCTTACTACCCGATAATCACCTTCCCATCCATCTCCTTACTACACGATAAATACCTTCCCATCCATCTCCTTACTACACGATAATCACCTTCCCATCCATCTCCTTACTACACGATAATCACCTTCCCATCCATCTCCTTACTACACGATAATCACCTTTCCATCCATCTCCTTACTACACGATAATCACCTTCCCATCCATCTCCTTACTACAAGATAATCACCTTCCCATCCATCTCCTTACTACAAGATAATCACCTTCCCATCCAGCTCCTTGCTCCTGTATTAGCTCAGTTACAGTGTGAATCTCTACCTCTGTAGGAACCAGGGTTCCCAGTTGGACTTTGTTTCTACCATACTTTCTCAGCATGAAGTCTTTAACCAGCATATCATCTCTGGAAATCAGCTTGATGTGCAGTCAATGGGGCAAACCTTGATTAGCGAATAAATCCCACATCCTGTCAAACGCTTTCCTCCTACGTCCACTATGATTGGCTCTTGAGACACCCACCCCCACATGAACCAGGATGAATCTGTGATTATCTGATGCCGCCTGGGCACCAACACAGCAGGATGGAGACATATGACAGGTTCAATCCCTCCCCCAACCTACCTCTTGGTGCTGCTGTGTTTGCGCTGGGTGCTGGTCAGTTGGTCCAGGGCCAGGACTGGGCTGCAGAACAGGAGACCACTGCGGCGGACCAGTCTCTGCTTCATGGCTGTCAGAGTGCTCCACTGCTGGACAAACCTCAGTACCTGACCCACACAGAGAGAGTCACAACACCACTTTAAACCTCAGTACCTGACTCACACAGATAGTCACATCAACACCACTTTAAACCTCAGTACCTGACCCACACAGATAGTCACATCAACACCACTTTAAACCTCAGTACCTGACCCACACAGATAGTCACATCAACACCACTTTAAACCTCAGTACCTGACCCACACAGATAGTCACATCAACACCACTTTAAACCTCAGTACCTGACCCACACAGATAGTCACATCAACACCACTTTAAACCTCAGTACCTGACCCACACAGAGTCACATCAACACCACTTTAAACCTCAGTACCTGACCCACACAGAGAGTCACATCAACACCACTTTAAACCTCAGTACCTGACCCACACAGAGAGTCACAACAACACCACTTTAAACCTCACTGTGTCTTTAAATGACTGTGTCTTTAAATGACTGCGTCATTAAATGACTGCGCCTTTAAATGACTGCGCCTTTAAATGTCTACCTCTAGGTGACAGCTTCTTTGTAGTGACTACAGTGATGTCTACCTCTAGGTGACAGCTTCCCTGTAGTGACTACAGTGATGTCTACCTCTAGGTGACAGCTTCCCTCCTGTGACTACAGTGATGTCTACCTCTAGGTGACAGCTTCCCTGTAGTGACTACAGTGATGTCTACCTCTAGGTGACAGCTTCCCTCCTGTGACTACAGTGATGTCTACCTCTAGGTGACAGCTCCCCTGTAGTGACTACAGTGATGTCTACCTCTAGGTGACAGCTTCCCTCCTGTGACTAGACTACAGTGTTGTGTACCTCTAGGTGACAGCTTCCCTCCTGTGACTAGACCACAGTGTTGTCTACCTCTAGGTGACAGCTTCCCTCCTGTGACTAGACTACAGTGTTGTGTACCTCTAGGTGACAGCTTCCCTCCTATGACTAGACTACAGTGTTGTGTACCTCTAGGTGACAGCTTCCCTCCTGTGACTAGACCACAGTGTTGTGTACCTCTAGGTGACAGCTTCCCTCCTGTGACTAGACCACAGTGTTGTCTACCTCTAGGTGACAGCTTCCCTCCTGTGACTAGACTACAGTGTTGTGTACCTCTAGGTGACAGCTTCCCTCCTGTGACTAGACTACAGTGTTGTCTACCTCTAGGTGACAGCTTCCCTCCTGTGACTAGACTACAGTGTTGTGTACCTCTAGGTGACAGCTTCCCTCCTGTGACTAGACTACAGTGTTGTCTACCTCTAGGTGACAGCTTCCCTCCTGTGACTAGACCACAGTGTTGTGTACCTCTAGGTGACAGCTTCCCTCCTGTGACTAGACTACAGTGTTGTGTACCTCTAGGTGACAGCTTCCCTCCTGTGACTAGACTACAGTGTTGTGTACCTCTAGGTGACAGCTTCCCTCCTGTGACTAGACTACAGTGATGTGTACCTCTAGGTGACAGCTTCCCTCCTGTGACTAGACTACAGTGTTGTGTACCTCTAGGTGACAGCTTCCCTCCTGTGACTAGACCAGTGTTGTGTACCTCTAGGTGACAGCTTCCCTCCTGTGACTAGACTACAGTGTTGTGTACCTCTAGGTGACAGCTTCCCTCCTATGACTAGACTACAGTGTTGTGTACCTCTAGGTGACAGCTTCCCTCCTGTGACTAGACTACAGTGTTGTGTACCTCTAGGTGACAGCTTCCCTCCTGTGACTAGACCAGTGTTGTGTACCTCTAGGTGACAGCTTCCCTCCTGTGACTAGACTACAGTGTTGTGTACCTCTAGGTGACAGCTTCCCTCCTGTGACTAGACTACAGTGTTGTGTACCTCTAGGTGACAGCTTCCCTCCTGTGACTAGACTACAGTGTTGTGTACCTCTAGGTGACAGCTTCCCTCCTGTGACTAGACCAGTGTTGTGTACCTCTAGGTGACAGCTTCCCTCCTGTGACTAGACTACAGTGTTGTGTACCTCTAGGTGACAGCTTCCCTCCTGTGACTAGACCACAGTGTTGTCTACCTCTAGGTGACAGCTTCCCTCCTGTGACTAGACTACAGTGTTGTGTACCTCTAGGTGACAGCTTCCCTCCTGTGACTAGACTACAGTGTTGTGTACCTCTAGGTGACAGCTTCCCTCCTGTGACTAGACTACAGTGTTGTGTACCTCTAGGTGACAGCTTCCCTCCTGTGACTAGACCAGTGTTGTGTACCTCTAGGTGACAGCTTCCCTCCTGTGACTAGACTACAGTGTTGTGTACCTCTAGGTGACAGCTTCCCTCCTGTGACTAGACCACAGTGTTGTCTACCTCTAGGTGACAGCTTCCCTCCTGTGACTAGACTACAGTGTTGTGTACCTCTAGGTGACAGCTTCCCTCCTATGACTAGACTACAGTGTTGTGTACCTCTAGGTGACAGCTTCCCTCCTGTGACTAGACCACAGTGTTGTGTACCTCTAGGTGACAGCTTCCCTCCTGTGACTAGACCACAGTGTTGTCTACCTCTAGGTGACAGCTTCCCTCCTGTGACTAGACTACAGTGTTGTGTACCTCTAGGTGACAGCTTCCCTCCTGTGACTAGACTACAGTGTTGTCTACCTCTAGGTGACAGCTTCCCTCCTGTGACTAGACTACAGTGTTGTGTACCTCTAGGTGACAGCTTCCCTCCTGTGACTAGACTACAGTGTTGTCTACCTCTAGGTGACAGCTTCCCTCCTGTGACTAGACCACAGTGTTGTGTACCTCTAGGTGACAGCTTCCCTCCTGTGACTAGACTACAGTGTTGTGTACCTCTAGGTGACAGCTTCCCTCCTGTGACTAGACTACAGTGTTGTGTACCTCTAGGTGACAGCTTCCCTCCTGTGACTAGACTACAGTGTTGTGTACCTCTAGGTGACAGCTTCCCTCCTGTGACTAGACTACAGTGTTGTGTACCTCTAGGTGACAGCTTCCCTCCTGTGACTAGACCAGTGTTGTGTACCTCTAGGTGACAGCTTCCCTCCTGTGACTAGACTACAGTGTTGTGTACCTCTAGGTGACAGCTTCCCTCCTATGACTAGACTACAGTGTTGTGTACCTCTAGGTGACAGCTTCCCTCCTGTGACTAGACTACAGTGTTGTGTACCTCTAGGTGACAGCTTCCCTCCTGTGACTAGACCAGTGTTGTGTACCTCTAGGTGACAGCTTCCCTCCTGTGACTAGACTACAGTGTTGTGTACCTCTAGGTGACAGCTTCCCTCCTGTGACTAGACTACAGTGTTGTGTACCTCTAGGTGACAGCTTCCCTCCTGTGACTAGACTACAGTGTTGTGTACCTCTAGGTGACAGCTTCCCTCCTGTGACTAGACCAGTGTTGTGTACCTCTAGGTGACAGCTTCCCTCCTGTGACTAGACCACAGTGTTGTGTACCTCTAGGTGACAGCTTCCCTCCTGTGACTAGACTACAGTGTTGTGTACCTCTAGGTGACAGCTTCCCTCCTGTGACTAGACTACAGTGTTGTGTACCTCTAGGTGACAGCTTCCCTCCTGTGACTAGACTACAGTGTTGTGTACCTCTAGGTGACAGCTTCCCTCCTGTGACTAGACTACAGTGTTGTCTACCTCTAGGTGACAGCTTCCCTCCTATGACTAGACTACAGTGTTGTGTACCTCTAGGTGACAGCTTCCCTCCTGTGACTAGACTACAGTGTTGTGTACCTCTAGGTGACAGCTTCCCTCCTGTGACTAGACTACAGTGTTGTGTACCTCTAGGTGACAGCTTCCCTCCTGTGACTAGACTACAGTGTTGTCTACCTCTAGGTGACAGCTTCCCTCCTGTGACTAGACCACAGTGTTGTGTACCTCTAGGTGACAGCTTCCCTCCTGTGACTAGACCAGTGTTGTGTACCTCTAGGTGACAGCTTCCCTCCTGTGACTAGACTACAGTGTTGTGTACCTCTAGGTGACAGCTTCCCTCCTGTGACTAGACCACAGTGTTGTGTACCTCTAGGTGACAGCTTCCCTCCTGTGACTAGACCAGTGTTGTGTACCTCTAGGTGACAGCTTCCCTCCTGTGACTAGACTACAGTGTTGTGTACCTCTAGGTGACAGCTTCCCTCCTGTGACTACAGTGATGTCTACCTCTAGGTGACAGCTTCCCTCCTGTGACTAGACTACAGTGTTGTCTACCTCTAGGTGACAGCTTCCCTCCTGTGACTAGACTACAGTGTTGTGTACCTCTAGGTGACAGCTTCCCTCCTGTGACTAGACTACAGTGTTGTGTACCTCTAGGTGACAGCTTCCCTCCTGTGACTAGACCACAGTGTTGTCTACCTCTAGGTGACAGCTCCCCTCCTGTGACTAGACTACAGTGTTGTGTACCTCTAGGTGACAGCTTCCCTCCTGTGACTAGACTACAGTGTTGTGTACCTCTAGGTGACAGCTTCCCTCCTGTGACTAGACCACAGTGTTGTGTACCTCTAGGTGACAGCTTCCCTCCTGTGACTAGACCAGTGTTGTGTACCTCTAGGTGACAGCTTCCCTCCTGTGACTAGACTACAGTGTTGTGTACCTCTAGGTGACAGCTTCCCTCCTGTGACTACAGTGATGTCTACCTCTAGGTGACAGCTTCCCTCCTGTGACTAGACTACAGTGTTGTCTACCTCTAGGTGACAGCTTCCCTCCTGTGACTAGACTACAGTGTTGTGTACCTCTAGGTGACAGCTTCCCTCCTGTGACTAGACTACAGTGTTGTGTACCTCTAGGTGACAGCTTCCCTCCTGTGACTAGACCACAGTGTTGTCTACCTCTAGGTGACAGCTCCCCTCCTGTGACTAGACTACAGTGTTGTGTACCTCTAGGTGACAGCTTCCCTCCTGTGACTAGACTACAGTGTTGTGTACCTCTAGGTGACAGCTTCCCTCCTGTGACTAGACTACAGTGTTGTGTACCTCTAGGTGACAGCTTCCCTCCTGTGACTAGACTACAGTGTTGTGTACCTCTAGGTGACAGCTTCCCTCCTGTGACTAGACTACAGTGTTGTGTACCTCTAGGTGACAGCTTCCCTCCTGTGACTAGACCAGTGTTGTGTACCTCTAGGTGACAGCTTCCCTCCTGTGACTAGACTACAGTGTTGTGTACCTCTAGGTGACAGCTTCCCTCCTGTGACTAGACTACAGTGTTGTGTACCTCTAGGTGACAGCTTCCCTCCTGTGACTAGACTACAGTGTTGTCTACCTCTAGGTGACAGCTTCCCTCCTGTGACTAGACTACAGTGTTGTGTACCTCTAGGTGACAGCTTCCCTCCTGTGACTAGACTACAGTGTTGTGTACCTCTAGGTGACAGCTTCCCTCCTGTGACTACAGTGTTGTGTACCTCTAGGTGACAGCTTCCCTCCTGTGACTAGACTACAGTGTTGTGTACCTCTAGGTGACAGCTTCCCTCCTGTGACTAGACCAGTGTTGTGTACCTCTAGGTGACAGCTTCCCTCCTATGACTAGACTACAGTGTTGTGTACCTCTAGGTGACAGCTTCCCTCCTGTGACTAGACCACAGTGTTGTGTACCTCTAGGTGACAGCTTCCCTCCTGTGACTAGACCAGTGTTGTGTACCTCTAGGTGACAGCTTCCCTCCTGTGACTAGACTACAGTGTTGTGTACCTCTAGGTGACAGCTTCCCTCCTGTGACTAGACCACAGTGTTGTGTACCTCTAGGTGACAGCTTCCCTCCTGTGACTAGACTACAGTGTTGTGTACCTCTAGGTGACAGCTTCCCTCCTGTGACTACAGTGATGTCTACCTCTAGGTGACAGCTTCCCTCCTGTGACTAGACTACAGTGTTGTCTACCTCTAGGTGACAGCTTCCCTCCTGTGACTAGACTACAGTGTTGTGTACCTCTAGGTGACAGCTTCCCTCCTGTGACTAGACTACAGTGTTGTGTACCTCTAGGTGACAGCTTCCCTCCTGTGACTAGACTACAGTGTTGTGTACCTCTAGGTGACAGCTTCCCTCCTGTGACTAGACTACAGTGTTGTGTACCTCTAGGTGACAGCTTCCCTCCTGTGACTAGACTACAGTGTTGTGTACCTCTAGGTGACAGCTTCCCTCCTGTGACTAGACTACAGTGTTGTGTACCTCTAGGTGACAGCTTCCCTCCTGTGACTAGACTACAGTGTTGTGTACCTCTAGGTGACAGCTTCCCTCCTGTGACTAGACTACAGTGTTGTGTACCTCTAGGTGACAGCTTCCCTCCTGTGACTAGACTACAGTGTTGTGTACCTCTAGGTGACAGCTTCCCTCCTGTGACTAGACTACAGTGTTGTCTACCTCTAGGTGACAGCTTCCCTCCTGTGACTAGACTACAGTGTTGTGTACCTCTAGGTGACAGCTTCCCTCCTGTGACTAGACTACAGTGTTGTGTACCTCTAGGTGACAGCTTCCCTCCTGTGACTACAGTGTTGTGTACCTCTAGGTGACAGCTTCCCTCCTGTGACTAGACTACAGTGTTGTGTACCTCTAGGTGACAGCTTCCCTCCTGTGACTAGACCAGTGTTGTGTACCTCTAGGTGACAGCTTCCCTCCTATGACTAGACTACAGTGTTGTGTACCTCTAGGTGACAGCTTCCCTCCTGTGACTAGACCACAGTGTTGTCTACCTCTAGGTGACAGCTTCCCTCCTGTGACTAGACTACAGTGTTGTCTACCTCTAGGTGACAGCTTCCCTCCTGTGACTAGACTACAGTGTTGTCTACCTCTAGGTGACAGCTTCCCTCCTGTGACTAGACTACAGTGTTGTCTACCTCTAGGTGACAGCTTCCCTCCTGTGACTAGACCACAGTGTTGTCTACCTCTAGGTGACAGCTTCCCTCCTGTGACTAGACTACAGTGATGTCTACCTCTAGGTGACAGCTTCCCTCCTGTGACTAGACTACAGTGTTGTGTACCTCTAGGTGACAGCTTCCCTCCTGTGACTAGACTACAGTGTTGTGTACCTCTAGGTGACAGCTTCCCTCCTGTGACTAGACTACAGTGTTGTGTACCTCTAGGTGACAGCTTCCCTCCTGTGACTAGACTACAGTGTTGTGTACCTCTAGGTGACAGCTTCCCTCCTGTGACTAGACCACAGTGTTGTGTACCTCTAGGTGACAGCTTCCCTCCTGTGACTAGACTACAGTGTTGTGTACCTCTAGGTGACAGCTTCCCTCCTGTGACTAGACCACAGTGTTGTGTACCTCTAGGTGACAGCTTCCCTCCTGTGACTAGACTACAGTGTTGTGTACCTCTAGGTGACAGCTTCCCTCCTGTGACTAGACTACAGTGTTGTGTACCTCTAGGTGACAGCTTCCCTCCTGTGACTAGACCACAGTGTTGTGTACCTCTAGGTGACAGCTTCCCTCCTGTGACTAGACTACAGTGTTGTCTACCTCTAGGTGACAGCTTCCCTCCTGTGACTAGACTACAGTGATGTCTACCTCTAGGTGACAGCTTCCCTCCTGTGACTAGACTACAGTGTTGTCTACCTCTAGGTGACAGCTTCCCTCCTGTGACTAGACTACAGTGTTGTCTACCTCTAGGTGACAGCTTCCCTCCTGTGACTAGACTACAGTGTTGTGTACCTCTAGGTGACAGCTTCCCTCCTGTGACTAGACTACAGTGTTGTGTACCTCTAGGTGACAGCTTCCCTCCTGTGACTAGACCACAGTGTTGTGTACCTCTAGGTGACAGCTTCCCTCCTGTGACTAGACTACAGTGTTGTGTACCTCTAGGTGACAGCTTCCCTCCTGTGACTAGACCACAGTGTTGTGTACCTCTAGGTGACAGCTTCCCTCCTGTGACTAGACCAGTGTTGTCTACCTCTAGGTGACAGCTTCCCTCCTGTGACTAGACCACAGTGTTGTGTACCTCTAGGTGACAGCTTCCCTCCTGTGACTAGACTACAGTGTTGTGTACCTCTAGGTGACAGCTTCCCTCCTATGACTAGACTACAGTGTTGTCTACTTGCAGGTCAAACAAACTGACCTGAGTCCTGTTCTCTCTGCGTCTGAAGGCTTCAGGCAGGTCCTCCCAGCTGTCCAGTTTAATGTCCAGAGGAAGGAAATTCCAGTGCAGTGGACTGTCCTCCTGATGAAGGGAGACACACAGAGAATAGATAACACAGCTGAAAACACATTCACACACTTCAACTGGGCATTGCAACCAATTTTAAAAAAGACATTTGTCAGCCAATTCCTCATACGTAATACTTTACATTTCACCCAGACTGACCAATCTGATCACATTTTTATTTAGCAGTTGATTAAATCCATTTCTGAATAATGTGAGTGGCCTAGGATTAATCAAATCGGACATGATTTAAAAGGGTAAACCACATCTGATTTATGCCTTAAGGGTATTGTTATGTTGAAGAAGGTAGATAGATGCTTATCCTTTGATGGTACATAAGAGGTCTGTCACAGAAAATATTACATTTCCATTGGTCACTCATATCAAAAACATATTGGACTACAGGTAATAAGGGGAAATGAAGGAGTAGGAGAGAGGAGGAAGAGGAGAGAGGTGAAGGAAGAGGAGAAGGGATGAGGAGTAGGCGAGAGGGGACGAGGAGGCGAGAGGGGACGAGGGGGCGAGAGGGGAAGAGGAGGCGAGAGGGGAAGAGGAGTGTTGAGTACAGAGTAGAAGCAGCGTCATGTACCTGGGAGTAAAGGTAGATACGCTCAGTGTTCTTGCTGGCGCAGAACTTCATGTTGGGGTACAGGGGGAGACTGGCCGTAGTGTCATCAGCAGGACTAGATACGCTGTCTGTCTGGGCTGCAGGGAGGGAGAGAGGAGAAAGGTCATGTTGGGGTACAGGGGGAGACTGGCCGTAGTGTCATCAGCAGGACTAGATACACTGTCTGTCTGGGCTGCAGGGAGGGAGAGAGGAGAAAGGTCATGACGGTCTAGGGGTGAGGCTCCCTAATGATGACAATGCCTGCAAGAAAAGGTCAATTGGTGGAAATTAGACTCCATAATACATCTAGGAGGGACCGCCACAGTAAACAGCAGCTTTAGTTAGAATAGACAGGATATCTATCTAGGTGGAGACAGCAGCTTTAGTTAGAATAGACAGGATATCTATCTAGGTGGGAGACAGCAGCTTTAGTTAGAACAGACAGGATATCTATCTAGGTGGGAGACAGCAGCTTTAGAACAGACAGGATATCTATCTAGGTGGAGACAGCAGCTTTAGTTAGAACAGACAGGATATCTATCTAGGTGGGAGACAGCAGCTTTAGAACAGACAGGATATCTATCTAGGTGGAGACAGCAGCTTTAGTTAGAACAGACAGGATATCTATCTAGGTGGAGACAGCAGCTTTAGTTAGAATAGACAGGATATCTATCTAGGTGGGAGACAGCAGCTTTAGTTAGAACAGACAGGATATCTATCTAGGTGGGAGACAGCAGCTTTAGAACAGACAGGATATCTATCTAGGTGGAGACAGCAGCTTTAGTTAGAACAGACAGGATATCTATCTAGGTGGAGACAGCAGCTTTAGAACAGACAGGATATCTATCTAGGTGGCGACAGCAGCTTTAGAACAGACAGGATATCTATCTAGGTGGAGACAGCAGCTTTAGTTAGAACAGACAGGATATCTATCTAGGTGGGCGACAGCAGCTTTAGTTAGAACAGACAGGATATCTATCTAGGTGGAGACAGCAGCTTTAGTTAGAACAGACAGGATATCTATCTAGGTGGAGACAGCAGCTTTAGTTAGAACAGACAGGATATCTATCTAGGTGGAGACAGCAGCTTTAGTTAGAATAGACAGGATATCTATCTAGGTGGAGACAGCAGCTTTAGTTAGAACAGACAGGATATCTATCTAGGTGGCGACAGCAGCTTTAGAACAGACAGGATATCTATCTAGGTGGAGACAGCAGCTTTAGTTAGAACAGACAGGATATCTATCTAGGTGGGCGACAGCAGCTTTAGTTAGAACAGACAGGATATCTATCTAGGTGGAGACAGCAGCTTTAGTTAGAACAGACAGGATATCTATCTAGGTGGAGACAGCAGCTTTAGTTAGAACAGACAGGATATCTATCTAGGTGGAGACAGCAGCTTTAGTTAGAATAGACAGGATATCTATCTAGGTGGAGACAGCAGCTTTAGTTAGAACAGACAGGATATCTATCTAGGTGGCGACAGCAGCTTTAGAACAGACAGGATATCTATCTAGGTGGAGACAGCAGCTTTAGTTAGAACAGACAGGATATCTATCTAGGTGGGCGACAGCAGCTTTAGTTAGAACAGACAGGATATCTATCTAGGTGGAGACAGCAGCTTTAGTTAGAACAGACAGGATATCTATCTAGGTGGAGACAGCAGCTTTAGCTAGAACAGACAGGATATCTATCTAGGTGGCGACAGCAGCTTTAGTTAGAACAGACAGGATATCTATCTAGGTGGGCGACAGCAGCTTTAGACAGGATATCTATCTAGGTGGCGACAGGATATCTATCTAGGTGGCGACAGCAGCTTTAGACAGGATATCTATCTAGTGGGCGACAGCAGCTTTAGACAGGATATCTATCTAGGTGGGCGACAGCAGCTTTAGACAGGATATCTATCTAGGTGGCGACAGGATATCTATCTAGGTGGCGACAGCAGCTTTAGACAGGATATCTATCTAGGTGGCGACAGCAGCTTTAGACAGGATATCTATCTAGGTGGCGACAGCAGCTTTAGACAGGATATCTATCTAGGTGGCGACAGCAGCTTTAGACAGGATATCTATCTAGGTGGGCGACAGCAGCTTTAGACAGGATATCTATCTAGGTGGCGACAGCAGCTTTAGACAGGATATCTATCTAGGTGGGCGACAGCAGCTTGAGACAGGATATCTATCTAGGTGGGCGACAGCAGCTTTAGACAGGATATCTATCTAGTGGGCGACAGCAGCTTTAGACAGGATATCTATCTAGTGGGCGACAGCAGCTTTAGACAGGATATCTATCTAGGTGGCGACAGCAGCTTTAGACAGGATATCTATCTAGGTGGGCGACAGCAGCTTTAGACAGGATATCTATCTAGGTGGCGACAGCAGCTTTAGACAGGATATCTATCTAGTGGGCGACAGCAGCTTTAGACAGGATATCTATCTAGTGGGCGACAGCAGCTTTAGACAGGATATCTATCTAGGTGGCGACAGCAGCTTTAGAACAGACAGGATATCTATCTAGGTGGCGACAGCAGCTTTAGAACAGACAGGATATCTATCTAGTGGGCGACAGCAGATTGTTGATGTTTTAGTTCTAACGGAATTTGGTGTGATGTCACTACTGCATTAAATGGGGCGGTTTATAAGACTAGAATCTAATGCCTCTCTGTGGTCCAGAATCTAATGCCTCTCTGTGGTCCAGAATCTAATGCCTCCCTGCGGTCCAGAATCTAATGCCTCCCTGTGGTCCAGAATCTAATGCCTCTCTGTGGTCCAGAATCTAATGCCTCCCTGCGGTCCAGAATCTAATGCCTCTCTGTGGTCCAGAATCTAATGCCTCTCTGTGGTCCAGAATCTAATGCCTCCCTGCGGTCCAGAATCTAATGTCTCTCTGTGGTCCAGAATCTAATGCCTCTCTGTGGTCCAGAATCGAATGCCTCTCTGTGGTCTAGAATATAATGTCTCTCTGTGGTCCAGAATCTAATGCCTCCCTGTGGTCCAGAATCTAATGCCTCTCTGTGGTCCAGAATCGAATGCCTCTCTGTGGTCCAGAATCTAATGCCTCTCTGTGGTCCAGAATCGAATGTCTCTCTGTGGTCCAGAATCGAATGTCTCTCTGTGGTCCAGAATCGAATGTCTCTCTGTGGTCCAGAATCTAATCTCTCTCTGTGGTCCAGAATCTAATGCCTCTCTGTGGTCCAGAATCTAATGCCTCTCTGTGGTCCAGAATCTAATCTCTCTCTGTGGTCTAGAATCTAATGCCTCTCTGCGGTCCAGAATCTAATGCCTCTCTGTGGTCCAGAATCTAATGCCTCTCTGTGGTCCAGAATCTAATGCCTCCCTGTGGTCCAGAATCTAATGCCTCTCTGTGGTCCAGAATCTAATGCCTCTCTGTGGTCCAGAATCTAATGCCTCTCTGTGGTCCAGAATCTAATGCCTCTCTGTGGTCCAGAATCTAATGTCTCTCTGTGGTCCAGAATCTAATGCCTCCCTGTGGTCCAGAATCTAATGCCTCTCTGTGGTCCAGAATCTAATGCCTCCCTGTGGTCTAGAATCTAATGCCTCCCTGTGGTCCAGAATCTAATGCCTCCCTGTGGTCCAGAATCTAATGCTTCTCTGTGGTCTAGAATCTAATGCCTCTCTGCCATCTAGAATCTAATGCCTCCCTGTGGTCCAGAATCTAATGCCTCTCTGCGGTCCAGAATCTAATGTCTCTCTGTGGTCCAGAATCTAATGCCTCCCTGTGGTCCAGAATCTAATGCCTCTCTGTGGTCCAGAATCTAATGCCTCTCTGTGGTCCAGAATCTAATGCCTCCCTGTCGTCCAGAATCTAATGCCTCTCTGCGGTCCAGAATCTAATGCCTCTCTGTGGTCCAGAATCTAATGCCTCTCTGCCATCTAGAATCTAATGCCTCTCTGCCATCTAGAATCTAATGCCTCTCTGCCATCTAGAATCTAATGCCTCTCTGCCATCTAGAATCTAATGCCTCTCTGCCATCTAGAATCTAATGCCTCTCTGCCATCTAGAATCTAATGCCTCTCTGCCATCTAGAATCTAATGCCTCTCTGCCATCTAGAATCTAATGCCTCTCTGTGGTCCAGAATCTAATGCCTCTCTGTGGTCCAGAATCTAATGCCTCTCTGTGGTCCAGAATCTAATGCCTCTCTGTGGTCCAGAATCTAATGCCTCTCTGTGGTCCAGAATCTAATGCCTCTCTGCCATCTAGAATCTAATGCCTCTCTGTGGTCCAGAATCTAATGCCTCTCTGTGGTCCAGAATCTAATGCCTCTCTGCGGTCAAGAATCTAATGCCTCCCTGCCATCTAGAATCTAATGCCTCTCTGTGGTCCAGAATCTAATGTCTCTCTGTGGTCCAGAATCTAATGCCTCCCTGTGGTCCAGAATCTAATGCCTCCCTGTCGTCCAGAATCTAATGCCTCCCTGTGGTCTAGAATCTAATGTCTCTCTGTGGTCCAAAATCTAATGCCTCCCTGTGGTCTAGAATCTAATGTCTCTCTGCCATCTAGAATCTAATGTCTCTCTGCCATCTATAATCTAATGTCTCTCTGCCATCTAGAATCTAATGCCTCTCTGCCATCTAGAATCTAATGCCTCTCTGTGGTCCAGAATCTAATTCCTCTCTGTGGTCCAGAATCTAATGCCTCTCTGTGATCCAGAATCTAATGCCTCTCTGTGGTCCAGAATCTAATGCCTCTCTGTGGTCCAGAATCTAATGCCTCTCTGTGGTCTAGAATCTAATGCCTCTCTGTGGTCTAGAATCTAATGCCTCTCTGCCATCTAGAATCTAATGTCTCCCTGTGGTCCAGAATCTAATATCTCTCTGCGGTCCAGAATCTAATGCTTCTCTGTGGTCTAGAATCTAATGCCTCTCTGCCATCTAGAATCTAATGTCTCTCTGTGGTCTAGAATCTAATGCCTCTCTGTGGTCTAGAATCTAATGCCTCTCTGCCATCTAGAATCTAATGTCTCTCTGTGGTCTAGAATCTAATGCCTCTCTGTGGTCTAGAATCTAATGCCTCTCTGCCATCTAGAATCTAATGTCTCTCTGCCATCTAGAATCTAATGTCTCTCTGTGGTCTAGAATCTAATGCCTCTCTGCCATCTAGAATCTAATGTCTCTCTGTGGTCCAGAATCTAATGTCTCTCTGCGGTCCAGAATATAATGCCTCTCTGCCATCTAGAATCTAATGCCTCTCTGTGGTCCAGAATCTAATGCCTCTCTGTGGTCCAGAATCTAATGTCTCTCTGCCATCTAGAATCTAATGTCTCTCTGTGGTCCAGAATCTAATGTCTCTCTGTGGTCTAGAATCTAATGCCTCTCTGCCATCTAGAATCTAATGCCTCTCTGCCATCTAGAATCTAATGCCTCTCTGCCATCTAGAATCTAATGCCTCTCTGTGGTCCAGAATCTAATGTCTCTCTGCCATCTAGAATCTAATGTCTCTCTGCCATCTAGAATCTAATGTCTCTCTGTGGTCTAGAATCTAATGCCTCTCTGCCATCTAGAATCTAATGCCTATCTGCCATCTAGAATCTAATGTCTCTCTGTGGTCCAGAATCTAATGCCTCTCTGCCATCTAGAATCTAATGTCTCTCTGTGGTCTAGAATCTAATGCCTCCCTGTGGTCCAGAATCGAATGCCTCCCTGTGGTCCAGAATCTAATGCCTCCCTGTGGTCCAGAATCTAATGCCTCCCTGTGGTCCAGAATCTAATGCCTCCCTGCCATCTAGAATCTAATGCCTCCCTGTCATCCAGAATCGAATGTCTCTCTGTGGTCCAGAATCTAATGCCTCTCTGCCGTCTAGAATCTAATGTCTCTCTGCCATCTAGAATCTAATGCCTCTCTGCCATCTAGAATCTAATGCCTCTCTGCGGTCCAGAATCTAATGCCTCTCTGTGGTCCAGAATCTAATGCCTCCCTGTGGTCCAGAATCTAATGCCTCCCTGTGGTCCAGAATCTAATGCCTCCCTGTGGTCCAGAATCTAATGCCTCCCTGTGGTCCAGAATCTAATGCCTCCCTGTGGTCTAGAATCTAATGCCTCTCTGTGGTCTAGAATCTAATGCCTCTCTGTGGTCTAGAATCTAATGCCTCTCTGCCATCTAGAATCTAATGTCTCTCTGTGGTCCAGAATCTAATGCCTCTCTGCCATCTAGAATCTAATGTCTCTCTGCGGTCCAGAATCTAATGCCTCTCTGTGGTCCAGAATCTAATGTCTCTCTGCCATCTAGAATCTAATGTCTCTCTGCCATCTAGAATCTAATGTCTCTCTGCCATCTAGAATCTAATGTCTCTCTGCCATCTAGAATCTAATGTCTCTCTGTGGTCTAGAATCTAATGCCTCTCTGCCATCTAGAATCTAATGCCTCTCTGCCATCTAGAATCTAATGCCTCTCTGCCATCTAGAATCTAATGCCTCTCTGCCATCTAGAATCTAATGCCTCTCTGCCATCTAGAATCTAATGCCTCTCTGTGGTCCAGAATCTAATGTCTCTCTGCCATCTAGAATCTAATGTCTCTCTGCCATCTAGAATCTAATGTCTCTCTGTGGTCTAGAATCTAATGCCTCTCTGCCATCTAGAATCTAATGTCTCTCTGTGGTCTAGAATCTAATGCCTCTCTGCCATCTAGAATCTAATGCCTATCTGCCATCTAGAATCTAATGTCTCTCTGTGGTCCAGAATCTAATGCCTCTCTGCCATCTAGAATCTAATGTCTCTCTGTGGTCTAGAATCTAATGCCTCCCTGTGGTCCAGAATCTAATGCCTCCCTGTGGTCCAGAATCTAATGCCTCCCTGTGGTCCAGAATCTAATGCCTCCCTGCCATCTAGAATCTAATGCCTCCCTGCCATCTAGAATCTAATGCCTCCCTGCCGTCTAGAATCTAATGCCTCTCTGTGGTCCAGAATCTAATGCCTCTCTGTGGTCCAGAATCTAATGCCTCTCTGTGGTCCAGAATCTAATGCCTCTCTGTCTTCTAGAATCCTCTCCCTCTCTCCATGGGAAACATATGTTAACATTGTCAAAGCAAGTGAAGTAGATAATAAACAAAAAGTTAAATAAACAATAAAAAATGTACAGTAAACATTTCACTCACAGAAGTTCCAAAAGAATAAAGACATTTCAAATGTCATATTATGTCTATATGCAGTGTTGTAACAATGTGCAAATAGTAAAGTACAAAAGGGAAAATAAATAAACATAAATATGGGTTGTATTTACAATGGTGTTTGTTCTTCACTGGTTGCCCTTTTCTTGTGGCAACATGTTACAAATCTTGCTGCTGTGATGTCACACTGTGGTATTTAACCCAATAGATATGGGAGTTTATCAAAATTGGTTTTGTTTTCGAATTCTTTGTGGATATGTGTAATCTGAGGGAAATATGTGTCTCTAATATGGTCATACATTGGGCAGGAGGTTAGGAAGTGCAGCTCAGTTTCCACCTCATTTTGTGGGCAGTGTGCACAGAGCCTGTCTTCTCTTGAGAGCCAGGTCTGTCTACGGCGGCCTTTCTCAATAGCAAGGCTATGTTCACCGAGTCTCTTTCTCGTTCTCATTAAGCCGCTCCGAACCCGATAGGTCACTTTTATATTGGTCCACTGCAGTGTTCCACATTAACCCTGAGACTGAGGAATGTCTGGAAATAGAACACCCAGCCACTAGTGGCACATCACCATCAGAAGTGAGTGACATACACAAGGCCATTAACTGCCATTAAATGAGCTTCAGGAAAAGTTCCGAATGGGAAAGACAAGACAAGGCAGGACTAACAGAACACAGTTCTTTTTTTCTGGACATATTTCTGGATCAGAATGTGTGATGATGTGTTATGATGACTGGGTGAAAGCATGCAGGGGTGTCTGGAGCTGGTTGGTGCTGTTGAGGGTGTTAATTCATGTAGTGACAGACAGACAGACAGACAGACGAGGGGCAGATAATATGACTCATTCTTATGGAGTTTTTCGGAGCAATTAAAAAGCAATTAAAAAACTTGAGGTAAATGCAAAATACACAAAATAAAAGCAATTTCATGAACCTATAGTTCAGAGCCAGTTTAAATCCCATAAGGCATGCTGTGAAGAGACGAAACAATCCCCTTCTATAATAATACTAACATTAATAATATGTCACACCCTCCCTTACCCAATCACCACACAACGGAGGGAGGCAGCTGGCGGCATATTGATGACTACCTCAGTGATACATAGCATTACAGCATTACAACATATGGGTGACTATTCACCCCAGACAATATCCCCCAGATATGTAGGAGGGAAGGAGGAAAGGAGGGAGGGAGAAAAGGGAAGATTCAAGTTGGATTACCATCAGTGTGCTCATGAGGGGCTGACTGGTTCTCTCCTGGTGATTGTTTGCCTTTGAGCTTCTCCTCCTCTCTCTGTTGACCGTCTGTCTGTCTCTCCTCCTGCCCTCTCTGTTGACCGTCTGTCTGTCTCTCCTCCTCCTGCTCTCTCGGTTGACCGTCTGTCTGTCTCTCCTCCTCCTGCCCTCTCGGTTGACCGTCTGTCTGTGGTTCAGTTGTCCCGGGAGAGGCAGGACCAGGACAGGGGGGGTCCTCCTGCTCGCTGTCCGACCCAGAGAGGACCATCCAGGGGTGTTCTCTAGGGGTGGACTGATCAGGCCTGGAGCCTGCGGACACAGCAGGTGAACCTGTATACTGTGTGTCTGGAGCTGAGAGGTGGAAAGAGAAAACACAACAGGTTCTTTATAGATGTACATGTAGCCTAACGGTTCCTATCAGTGTAGAAAACACAACAGGTTCTTTATAGATGTACATGTAGCCTAACGGTTCCTATCAGTGTAGAAAACACAACAGGTTCTTTATAGATGTACATGTAGCCTAACGGTTCCTATCAGTGTAGAAAACACAACAGGTTCTTTATAGATGTACATGTAGCCTAACGGTTCCTATAGTGTAGAAAACACAACAGGTTCTTTATAGATGTACATGTAGCCTAACGGTTCCTATCAGTGTAGAAAACACAACAGGTTCTTTATAGATGTACATGTAGCCTAACGGTTCCTATAGTGTAGAAAACACAACAGGTTCTTTATAGATGTACATGTAGCCTAACGGTTCCTATCAGTGTAGAAAACACAACAGGTTCTTTATAGATGTACATGTAGCCTAACGGTTCCTATCAGTGTAGAAAACACAACAGGTTCTTTATAGATGTACATGTAGCCTAACGGTTCCTATAGTGTAGAAAACACAACAGGTTCTTTATAGATGTACATGTAGCCTAACGGTTCCTATCAGTGTAGAAAACACAACAGGTTCTTTATAGATGTACATGTAGCCTAACGGTTCCTATCAGTGTAGAAAACACAACAGGTTCTTTATAGATGTACATGTAGCCTAACGGTTCCTATAGTGTAGAAAACACAACAGGTTCTTTATAGATGTACATGTAGCCTAACGGTTCCTATCAGTGTAGAAAACACAACAGGTTCTTTATAGATGTACATGTAGCCTAACGGTTCCTATCAGTGTAGAAAACATGTACAACTACACAGATTACTTTTGTACAGTTGTGTTCAGTGAAATGTACATAGACCAAGATTACAGTAAGTAGTTCAGAGAACTGTTAGAGGAGCAGAGAAGCAATGCATC
The DNA here is from genome assembly GCF_016432855.1 of Salvelinus namaycush. NCBI lineage: Eukaryota > Metazoa > Chordata > Actinopteri > Salmoniformes > Salmonidae > Salvelinus > Salvelinus namaycush. Next base: position 58,253,147 of record NC_052313.1, read on the forward strand.
ACACAGTCACTAAAATAATGCGTGAATTCAAATGTGAGCAGCTGCTTGTTGAGAGAGACAGATTCCTGTCATTCTGCTCAGACAGTGTGGAATATTTGTGACTTGGTAACACATGGTGAAAACTAATACAATGCTGCTGATATGTTGAAAATGAGCAGGATACGGGCCATCAATATGTAACTGATTCTCAACTAAAATTTCATCTGTGGGCAATTCTGTCCCCTTTGATAAATTGTGACATCCTGAACGTGTTTTGTTGTGGACGTGGAAGAACTGGAACTAACAGACTAATTCATGATGTTTCCATTGTAAGGTTTGTTTCTGAAAGGCCATCCTCTTATAGATTTTCTCAAATGTCACCTGAATTTCCCAGCGCCCGACGCCGAGCCCCTACAACTAACGAGCTGAGGGGACAAGAGACTGCAGCTCAATTCTCCTCAGACTAGACTACTGCCTGCCAAACAAGACATTCTCCTCAGACTAGACTGCTGCCTGCCAAACAAGACATTCTCCTCAGACTAGACTGCTGCCTGCCAAACAAGACATTCTCCTCAGACTAGACTGCTGCCTGCCAAACAAGACATTCTCCTCAGACTAGACCGCTGCCTGCCAAACAAGACAGTCTCCTCAGACTAGACTACTGCCTGCCAAACAAGGCATTCTCCTCAGACTAGACCGCTGCCTGCCAAACAAGACATTCTCCTCATACTAGACTACTGCCTGCCAAACAAGGCATTCTCCTCAGACTAGACCGCTGCCTGCCAAACAAGACAGACATTCTCCTCATACTAGACTACTGCCTGCCAAACAAGACATTCTCCTCAGACTAGACTACTGCCTGCCAAACAGGACACTCTCCTCATACTAGACTACTGCCTGCCAAACAAGACAGTCTCCTCAGACTAGACTACTGCCTGCCAAACAGGACACTCTCCTCAGACTAGACTACTGCCTGCCAAACAAGACATTCTCCTGACGATTCTAAAAAAGTGATCTTTGTCAAAAGTCCATGAATGCAATATGCATTTATAATGCTGTGATATAGTAGTGCTTTTCTCTCTGCATTTCCTGTTTGGTTACAGTGATTACAGTGTCATGTTTTGAGAGATGTGAAGTCTTAATACCATCAGAGTTGTTGTTCTGCCTCGGTTGTCATTACAGATCTGACGGCTGGTAAATTCCCCTTCTAACATGCTGCCTGTGGTGCCAGCAGTACCATAACAGAGAACTGTGTTTGTTTGCTGATTAGATATCAAACACTACACACCTCAGTCAAGCATGAAATGGAGCAGATTTTGTTAACGGATTGTGTGTGTGTGTGTGTGTGTGTGTGTGTGTGTGTGTGTGTGTGTGTGTGTGTGTGTGTGTGTGACAAAAAAAACACAATTGTAATGGTGTGTTTGAACAGTCCTTGATGATCGAGCTAGTCTAGCATAGAAGTACAATGTATGTTCTAGTGATCCTATTTCTATGATTGAGACAAGTGTCTAGTGTTGACAGACAGTCAGGTGCCTGTATAACATCCCCTACACCAGCGCTATTCAGATCTCACCTGGAGGTCCTGAGTACTGCTGCATTTCTGTTCTACCTGATAACTACACTGAACACAAATGTTAATGCAACATGCAACAATTTTACTGAGTTAAAGTTCATATAAGGAAATCAGTCAATTTAAATAAATTCATTTGGCCCTAATCTATGGATTTCACATGACTGGGCAGAGGCGCAGCCATGGGCCCACCCACTGAGGAGCCAGGCCCAGCCAATCAGAATGAGTTTTCGCCACAAAAGGGTTTATTACAGAAAGAAAAACTGCTCTGTTTCATCAGCTGTCCAGGAGGCTGGTCTCAGACGATCCCGCAGGTGAAGAAATCGGATGTAGAGGTCCTGGGCTGGTGTGGTTACACATGGTCTGCGGTTCTGAGGCAGCTTGGACGTATTGCCAAATTCTCTAAAACTTCGTTGGAGCCGGCTTCTGGTTGAGAAATGAACATTCAACTCTCTGGCAACAGCTCTGGTGGACATTCCTGCAGTCAGCACGCCAAATGCGCACTCCCTCAAAACATCTGTGGCATTGTGTTGTGTGACAAAACTGCACATTTAAGAGTGACCTTTTATTGTCCACAGCACAAGGTGCACCTGTGTGATGATCATTCTTGATATGCCACACATGTCAGGTGGATGGATTATCTTGGCAAAGAGCAGCAACCCAGCCTTACAGAGCAGCAACCCAGCCTTACAGAGTAGCAACCCAGCCTTACAGAGCAGCAACCCAGCCTTACAGAGCAGCAACCCAGCCTTACAGAGCAGCAACCCAGCCTTACAGAGCAGCAACCCAGCCTTACAGAGCAGCAACCCAGCCTTACAGAGCAGCAACCCAGCCTTACAGAGCAGCAACCCAGCCTTACAGAGCAGCAACCCAGCCTTACAGAGCAGCAACCCAGCCTTACAGAGCAGCAACCCAGCCTTACAGAGCAGCAACCCAGCCTTACAGGGCAGAAACCCAGCCTTACAGGGCAGAAACCCAGCCTTACAGGGCAGAAACCCAGGCAGGTAGCAGGGTTATTCTGGGTTATTATTACTGAGAGACAGACAGGAGGGATGCTGCTGTGTGAATTCCCTGTGCCGCTCGGTCGTGATGGATAGAAGAACAGGTATTCCTTTAAAGACTGATCTCAACCCTCCCTCACCCCTCTTTACGCCCTCCACTTTCCCCCGGTACTGCCAACTGAACCAGGAGGTGTCTGTGTTTGAGGAGAGACAGTTACCTTCCTTCTCCCAGTCTTATTAGATAGTCAGCCAGAGTGCCTTGGGGAACTTTAACTTCAGCCCAGCCAATTCATCAACTTTACTTTGTAAACTTTGAGACACGCGGCACAACGAGAGCAGGCCTTGTGACTGTTTCTCACTTGACAGTCAGGTGAACAGTGTGTTGCGTCCTCTTCTCCTCGTTGTCATCTAGCAGAGACACGTTGTCACGCTGGTCTATTTCTGACTTGGTGTACGTTACGCCTGCCAACGTGTGTGTGTGTGTGTGTGTGTGTGTACACTCACCAGTGCTGGGTCTGTGGAGTGGGGACTCACACACCTCACAGTAAAGGAGCAGGATGCTGTTGGAGTAAGTACAGGCCCCACAACTCCACTCATCTCCCTTCCCCTGATCTGGTGGTCCTGGTCTGGGACTCAGCCTTGGTTTCGGGGTCCCTTTATCAGAGAGCCGACGGGGGGTAAACAAAGAGGCCAGGGGGCTGCTGCTGGTGTCTCTCCCCCCATGGAGGGACCTCCTCTTCCCCCCAAGACGAGACCTGGGGCTGTGGGTAGCGCTGGGGGTGGGCAGTCGCAGCCTCTTCACCTGGGGAGAGAAGTCTAGGTCCTGGAGGTCAGGGGGATCTTGGGAGTTGAAGTTTTTCTCCTTGTCGTTCTCTGGGTTCTCCACATCTATAGAACCCTCCTTCTCTGAGGGGGTAACGGGGGATAGGCAAACCTCACCCTCTGTTCTCTTCCTCTTCTTCTCTTTACCAGCGTCCGGAGAGAAGAACGAACGAATGTCGTGCTGTTTGTCCTTTTCAAACTGCAGAGGAGGGATAGAGTCACGGTAAGACTGTTGTAAAGCCTGTTATTCATCTGATCTGTTGTAAAGCACGTTATTCATCTGATCTGTTGTAAAGCACGTTATTCATCTGATCTGTTGTAAAGCACGTTATTCATCTGATCTGTTGTAAAGCACGTTATTCATCTGATCTGTTGTAAAGCACGTTATTCATCTGATCTGTTGTAAAGCACGTTATTCATCTTATCTGTTGTAAAGCACGTTATTCATCTTATCTGTTGTAAAGCACGTCATTCATCTGATCTGTTGTAAAGCACGTCATTCATCTGATCTGTTGTAAAGCACGTTATTCATCTGATCTGTTGTAAAGCACGTTATTCATCTGATCTGTTGTAAAGCACGTTATTCATCTGATCTGTTGTAAAGCACGTTATTCATCTGATCTGTTGTAAAGCACGTTATTCATCTGATCTGTTGTAAAGCACGTTATTCATCTGATCTGTTGTAAAGCACGTCATTCATCTGATCTGTTGTAAAGCACGTTATTCATCTGATCTGTTGTAAAGCACGTTATTCATCTGATCTGTTGTAAAGCCTGTCATTCATCTGATCTGTTGTAAAGCACGTCATTCATCTGATCTGTTGTAAAGCACGTTATTCATCTGATCTGTTGTAAAGCACGTTATTCATCTGATCTGTTGTAAAGCACGTTATTCATCTGATCTGTTGTAAAGCACGTTATTCATCTGATCTGTTGTAAAGCACGTTATTCATCTGATCTGTTGTAAAGCACGTTATTCATCTGATCTGTTGTAAAGCACGTTATTCATCTGATCTGTTGTAAAGCACATTATTCATCTGATCTGTTGTAAAGCCTGTCATTCATCTGATCTGTTGTAAAGCACGTCATTCATCTGATCTGTTGTAAAGCACGTCATTCATCTGATCTGTTGTAAAGCACGTTATTCATCTGATCTGTTGTAAAGCACGTTATTCATCTGATCTGTTGTAAAGCACGTTATTCATCTGATCTGTTGTAAAGCACGTCATTCATCTGATCTGTTGTAAAGCCTGTCATTCATCTGATCTGTTGTAAAGCCTGTCATTCATCTGATCTGTTGTAAAGCACGTTATTCATCTGATCTGTTGTAAAGCACGTTATTCATCTGATCTGTTGTAAAGCACGTTATTCATCTGATCTGTTGTAAAGCACGTTATTCATCTGATCTGTTGTAAAGCACGTTATTCATCTGATCTGTTGTAAAGCACGTCATTCATCTGATCTGTTGTAAAGCAGGTCATTCATCTGATCTGTTGTAAAGCACGTCATTCATCTGATCTGTTGTAAAGCCTGTCATCTCATCTGATCTGTTGTAAAGCACGTCATTCATCTGATCTGTTGTAAAGCACGTCATTCATCTGATCTGTTGTAAAGCACATCATTCATCTGATCTGTTGTAAAGCCTGTCATTCATCTGATCTGTTGTAAAGCCTGTCATTCATCTGATCTGTTGTAAAGCACGTTATTCATCTGATCTGTTGTAAAGCACGTCATTCATCTGATCTGTTGTAAAGCCTGTCATTCATCTGATCTGTTGTAAAGCCTGTCATTCATCTGATCTGTTGTAAAGCATGTTATTCATCTGATCTGTTGTAAAGCCTGTCATTCATCTGATCTGTTGTAAAGCACGTCATTCATCTGATCTGTTGTAAAGCACGTTATTCATCTGATCTGTTGTAAAGCCTGTCATTCATCTGATCTGTTGTAAAGCCTGTCATTCATCTGATCTGTTGTAAAGCCTGTCATTCATCTGATCTGTTGTAAAGCACGTTATTCATCTGATCTGTTGTAAAGCACGTTATTCATCTGATCTGTTGTAAAGCACGTTATTCATCTGATCTATTGTAAAGCCTGTCATTCATCTGATCTTACAGTATCATGTCAGAGTTCATTTTGTCCCTTTAGACCTCTTGAGAGAACTAACACATTATATTCAAAAATAATAGCAGTTTAAGATGGTTTCCGGATAATATGATACAATAATCGTTTAGTAATATGTATGATACACCTACATGTCTATACTGTTAGACAGACATAAACATACAGTAGCAGCATGCATGACTGCTAGGATTCAAAACCTTCCCAGTGTTAGAACACCATCTGCACACACATTAAAGAACCCAGATCACTAGACCAGTGCCTCACATGGTTAAAGAACCCAGATCACTAGACCAGTGCCTCACATGGTTAAAGAACCCAGATCACTAGACCAGTGCCTCACATGGTTAAAGAACCCAGATCACTAGACCAGTGCCTCACATGGTTAAAGAACCCAGATCACTAGACCAGTGACTCACATGGTTAAAGAACCCAGATCACTAGACCAGTGACTCACATGGTTAAAGAACCCAGATCACTAGACCAGTGACTCACATGGTTAAAGAACACAGGATCTTTGTCATTGTCAACCGCTGCCAGGGTCGTCTCGCTTGGTGTCCATGCCTCGGCGAAATTCAGGAAGTCCCATTTGTCCTTATCCCCCAACTCTGCCTTTAAGTACTCCTTTTTACCGTTCAGAGTACTGCCTGTTACCGTTTCCTGTCAACAACACAGACACACACACACACAGTCTCCTATCAGAACAGCACGTACAAAGAAACTCCACTCAAAAATTAAATGTTTTGGACTTTCAAGAAGCATTTTCCCTTTAAGCACTTAATGGCAGAAAATTGACTAAATCAGGGAGGCGCAATCAGGACTTGTCCAATAAAAAAACGTGTATTGTGCACTAATGAACGTGACCATAAACTGCTCTGTTCTTTGCAGCATAATTAACAAGGTCAATAAACAACAAATAAACACCAAGGTCAACAACCTCACTCTGATAGTTCTGTAATGGTCTTTAAAAGTGTTTTTCTAAAGAAGGAAGGCAGTCATTTTCTTGATTCAAATCCAGGTCATTGGAAACGGTGGTCCTGCAGTGGATATTAGTACCCCATAGAATTACAGATATATTGAGTGTACCCGCCATTCAACCCACTGTGTTCCAGTCAAAATGAAAAAGGGGGCTTTGTGCTGTCCCTTTAAGTAAATCTACAGTACCAGTCAAAAGTTAGGACACACCTACTCATTAAAGGGTTTTTCTGTATTTTTACTAGTTTCTACATTGTAGAATAATAGTGAAGACATCAAAACTATGAAATAACACATATGGAATCATGTAGTGACCAAAAAAGTGTTAAACAAATCAAAATACATTTTATATTTGAGATTCTTCAAAGTAGCCACCGTTTGCCTTGATGACAGCTTTGCACACGCTTGGCATTCTCTCAACCAGCTTCATGAGGTAGTCACCTGGAATGCATTTCAATTAACAGGTGTGCCTTGTTAAAAGTTACATTTGTGGATTTTCTTTCCTTCTTAATGCATTTGAGCCAATTAGTTGTGTTGTGACAAGGTAGGAGTGATATACAGAAGATAGCCCTATTTGGTTAAAGACCAAGTCCATATTATGGCAAGAACAGCCCAAATAAGCAAAGAGAAACGACAGTGCATCATTACTTTAAGACATGAAGGTCAGTCAATCCGGGAACATTTCAAAAACATTGAATATTTCTTCAAATACAGTCGCAAAAACCAACAAGTGCTATGATGAAACTGGCTCTCAAGAGGATCACCACAGGAAAGGAAGGCTGCTGCAGAGGATAAATTCATTAGAGAACTGCACATCCGATTGCAGCCCAAATAAATGCTTCACAGAGTTCAAGTAACAGACACATCTCAACGTCAACTGTTCAGAAGAGACTGTGTGAATCAGGCCTTCATGGTCGGATTGCTGCAAAGAAACCACTACTAAAGGACACCAATAAGAAGAAGAGACTTGCTTGGGCCAAGAAACACGAGCAATGAACATGACCGGTGAAGCATGGAGGAGGTGGTGTGATGGGGCTTTGCTGGTGATACTGTCAGTGATTCATTTAGAATTCAAAGCACACTTAACCAGCATGGCTACCACAGCATTCTGCAGCGATACGCCATCCCATCTGGTTTGCGCTTAGTGGGACTATCATTTGTTTTTCAACAGGACAATGACCCAACAGTGCTATTTGACCAAGGAGAGTGATGGAGAGCTGCATCAGATGACCTGGCCTCCACAATCACCCGACCTCAACCCAATTGAGATGGTTTGGGATGAGTTGGACCGCAGAGTGATATGCTCAGCATATGTGGGAACTCCTTCAAGACTGTTGGAAAAGCATTCCTCATGAAGCTGGTTGAGAGAATGCCAAGAGTGTGCAAAGCTGTCATCAAGGCAAATGGGTGGCTACTTGGAAAAATCTAAAATATATGTTGATTTGTTTAACACTTTTTTGGCTACTACATGATCCCATATGTGTTGTTTCATAGTTTTGATGTCCACTATTATTCTACAATGTAGAAAATAGTTAAAATAAAGAAAAACCCTTGGATAAGTAGGTGTCAACTTTTGACTGGTACTGTATTTCTCTGAAAAGTACCTATCTTCCAGTTAAAACACACATGCACGCACACACACCTTCCTGTTGAGCATGCCCCACATGACGGTGTCAAAGGTTCCCTTGGCGATGAGGTAGTGCACGTGGACGGAGGCGGTCTGTCCGATGCGGTGCGCCCGGTCCTCAGCCTGCTTCACATGGCCAGGGTTCCAGTATAGCTCAGCAAACACCACGTGAGTGGCCGCTGTGAACGTCAGGCCCTGGACACCACAGAACACACAGGACACACTCACTTAAGGGAAGAACTCACCGGAAGCAGACAGGCGGAGAAAGCAGAGCGAGGCGGTGAAAAGTACGGGAACAGGCAGAGCAGTGACTGTATGCTAGCAGGATAGTACATATACAGTTGAAGTCGGAAGTTTACATACACTTAGGTTGGAGTCATTAAAACTAGTTTTTCAATCACTCCACAAATTTCTTGTAAACAAACTATAGTTTTAGCAAGTCAGTTAGGACATCTACTTTGTGCATGACACAAGTAATCTTTCTTACAATTGTTTACAGACAGATTATTTCACTTATAGTTCACTGTATCACAATTCCAGTGGGTCAGAAGTGTACATACACTAAGTTGACTGTGCCTTTAAACAGCTTGGAAAATTCCAGAAAATGTCATGGCTTTAGAAGCTTCTGATAGGCTAATTGATATAATTTGAGTCAATTGGAGGTGTACCTGTGAATGTATTTCAAGGCCTACCTTCAAACTCTGTGCCTCTTTGCTTGACATCATGGGAAAATCTAAAGAAATCAGCAAAGACCTGAAGGTACCACGTTCATCTGTACAAACAATAGTACGCATGTATAAACACCATGGGACGATGCAGCTGTCATACCGCTCAGGAAGGAGACGCGTTCTGTCTCCTAGAGATGAACGCACTTTGGTGCGAAAAGTGCAAATCAATCCCAGAACAGCAGCAAAGGACCTTGTGAAGATGCTGGAGGAAACAGGTACAAAAGTATCTATTTCCACAGTAAAATGAGTCCTATATCGACAAAACCTGAAAGGCCACTCAGCAAGGAAGAAGCCACTGCTCCAAAACCGCCATAGAAAAGCCAGACTACAGTTTGCAACTGCACATGGGGGACAAAGATCGTACTTTTTGGAGAAATGTCCTCTGGTCTGATGAAACAAAAATAGAACTGTTTGGCCATAATGAGCATCGTTATGTTTGGAGGAAAAAGGGGGAAGCTTGCAAGCCGAAGAACACCATCCCAACCGTGAAGCACGGGTGTGGCAGCATCATGTTGTGGGGGTGCTTTGCTGCAGGAAGGACTCACGCACTTCACAAAATAGATGACATCGTGAGAAGGAAAATTATGTGGATATATTGAAGCAACATCTCCAGACATGAGTCAGGAAGTTAAAGCTTGGTTGCAAATGGGTCTTCCAATTGGACAATGACCCCAAGCATACTTCCAAAGTTGTGGCAAAATGGCTTAAGGACAACAAAGTCAAGGTATTGGAGTGGCCATCACAAAGCCCTGACCTCAATCCAATAGAAAATTTGTGGGCAGAACTAAAAAAGCTTGTGCGAGCAAGGAGGCCTACAAACCTGACTCAGTTACACCAGCTCTGTCAGGAGGAATGGGCCAAAATTCACCCAACTTATTGTGGGAAGCTTGTGGAAGGCTACCTGAAGCATTTGACCCAAGTCAAACAATTTAAAGGCAATGCTTCCAAATACTAATTGAGTGTATGTAAACTTCTGACCCACTGGGAATGTGATGAAATAAATAAAAGCTGAAATAAATAATTCTCTACTATTATTCTGACATTTCATATTCTTAAAATAAAGTGGTGATCCTAACTGACATAAGACAGGGAATTTTTACTAGGATTAAACATCAGGAATTGTGAAAAACTGAGTTTAATGTATTTGGCTAAGGTGTATGTAAACTTCCGACTTCAACTGTAATATTATAATATAATCTATGCTTTTATCTCACAGTCATGCATTAATTTGACATATGGGTGGTCCCGGGAATGGAACCCACCACCCTGGCTTTACAAGCGCCCTGCTCTACCAACTGAGCTACAGGAGCGCCATGCTCTACCAACTGAGCTACAGGAGCGCCATGCTCTACCAACTGAGCTACAGGAGCGCCATGCTCTACCAACTGAGCTACAGGAGCGCCATGCTCTACCAACTGAGCTACAGGAGCGCCATGCTCTACCAACTGAGCTACAGGAGCGCCATGCTCTACCAACTGAGCTACAGGAGCGCCCTGCTCTACCAACTGAGCTACAGGAGCGCCCTGCTCTACCAACTGAGCTACAGGAGCGCCCTGCTCTACCAACTGAGCTACAGGAGCGCCCTGCTCTACCAACTGAGCTACAGGAGCGCCCTGCTCTACCAACTGAGCTACAGGAGCGCCCTGCTCTACCAACTGAGCTACAGGAGCGCCCTGCTCTACCAACTGAGCTACAGGAGCGCCATGCTCTACCAACTGAGCTACAGGAGCGCCATGCTCTACCAACTGAGCTACAGAGGACCATGCTCTACCAACTGAGCTACAGGAGCGCCATGCTCTACCAACTGAGCTACAGGAGCGCCATGCTCTACCACCTGAGCTACAGGAGAGCCCTGCTCTACCAACTGAGATACAGAGGACCATGCTCTACCAACTGAGCTACAGAGGACCATGCTCTACCAACTGAGCTACAGAGGACCATGCTCTACCAACTGAGTTACAGAGGACCATGCTCTACCAACTGAGCTACAGAGGACCATGCTCTACCAACTGAGCTACAGGAGAGCCCTGCTCTACCAACTGAGCTACAGAGGACCATGCTCTACCAACTGAGCTACAGGAGAGCCATGCTCTACCAACTGAGCTACAGAGGACCATGCTCTACCAACTGAGCTACAGGAGACCATGCTCTACCAACTGAGATACAGAGGACCATGCTCTACCAACTGAGCTACAGAGGACCACACCTCCAATCAGCTTTGCTGATAGCGATGTTGTTTCCATAAGTGGATTAATTGGTGTAACGTAGCATGTATAGTAAAGCCTCAACCCATAGCTACCTCTTCCAATTCAAATGAGCTCGGGAAAAAAGTGAATCATTAAATTGGAATTGTTTTGTGTGACTACAGCTCTAGCGATACAACACAAAAATAGAGACACGTTTTAATTGAGTGAGGCGTCAAAGAGGACAACCTGCCCGCCCCGCTTCGGTTAGCTCATTAGAATTCAAAACAACAGATTCTAAAATAAAATCACACACACGCTTCGCATGCTCGCCTTTAGTGAGTTTAGGCCATTAGTCAAGAACGTCAAGAACTTTCTCACTGTTTTTAATGCTCGCTTTAATTTGAGAGCTCTGGAAATAAAGACTTCCTATCCATTTACTACATATGACAAATAAACTGGAACGGGTCTTGGAAGATATCAATCAAACAGTGTTACTGGGACTGGAATTAGGACACATGGTGGATGTATACAGTGTTACTGGGACTGGAATTAGGACACATGGTGGATGTATACAGTGCTACTGGGACTGGAATTAGGACACATGGTGGATGTATACAGTGTTACTGGGACTGGAATTAGGACACATGGTGGATGTATACAGTGTTACTGGGACTGGAATTAGGACACATGGTGGATGTATACAGTGTTACTGGGACTGGAATTAGGACACATGGTGGATGTATACAGTGTTACTGGGACTGGAATTAGGACACATGGTGGATGTATACAGTGTTACTGGGACTGGAATTAGGACACATGGTGGATGTATACAGTGCTACTGGGACTGGAATTAGGACACATGGTGGATGTATACAGTGTTACTGGGACTGGAATTAGGACACATGGTGGATGTATACAGTGTTACTGGGACTGGAATTAGGACACATGGTGGATGTATACAGTGTTACTGGGACTGGAATTAGGACACATGGTGGATGTATACAGTGTTACTGGGACTGGAATTAGGACACATGGTGGATGTATACAGTGCTACTGGGACTGGAATTAGGACACATGGTGGATGTATACAGTGTTACTGGGACTGGAATTAGGACACATGGTGGATGTATACAGTGTTACTGGGACTGGAATTAGGACACATGGTGGATGTATATGCCCAGTAGAGGGTTTGTACCGTAGAAATATAATGACTATTCTATCATCACTGTTTCTATGGTCTGTACGTGCAGTACCTGCCCAGCAGCCTGTATGCTGAGGACGGCCACACGCGTCTCAGGGTCATTCTGGAACTGGTGAACCAGGTGGATACGCTCTGAGGACGGAACACTGCCATCGATACGGATGTAACTGGCCTGAGAGAGAGAGAGAGAGAGATGGGGAGAGCATGGTCATTACTGATGGGACACTGCCAATGATATGGATGTAACTGGCCTGAGAGAGGAGGAGATAGGGCGAGAGGTAAATGTCAGCGCTGATTAAAACCTTGACCTCTGAACCCACCACTAAAACAGCAGCAACATCCTATAGCATTGTTGTATAGAAAAACAACAATTTACTAACACATCGGCGTACACGTCACTGACAAACTGAAATGGTCCACTCACCAGACAGTGTGGTGAAGAAAATTTGGCTTGTCACCTAAAACCCTCAAACTTTTACAGATGCACAATAGAGAGCATCCTGTCGAGCTGCATCACCGCTTGGTACGGTAACTGCACCGCCCGCAACCGCAAGGCTCTCCAGAGGGTGGTGCGGTCTGCCCAACACATCACCGGGGGGCAAACTACCTGCCCTCCAGGACACCTACAGCACCCAATGTCACAGGAAGACCAAAAAGATCATCAAGGGCAACAACCACCCGAGCCACTGCCTGTTCACCCCGCTACCATCCAGAAGGTGAAGTCAGTACAGGTGCATCAAAGCTGGGACCGAGAGACTAAAAAACAGCTTCTAGCTCAAGGCCATCATCAGACTGTTAAACAGCATCACTAACATTGAGAGGCTGCTGCCTATATACATAGACTTGAAATCACTGGCCACTTTAATAAATAGAACACTAGTCACTTTAATCATGTCTACATATCTTGCATTACCCATCTCATATGTATATACTGTATCCTATGCTATTCTACTGTATCTTATTCTATACTGCTCTCACATTGCATGTCCATATATTTGTATATTCTTAATTCCATTCCTTTACTAGATGTGTGTGTACTGGGTATATGTTGTGTAATTGTTAGATATTACTGCACTGTTGGAGCTAGCAGCACAAGCATTTCGCTACACCCGCAATAACATCTGCTTAACATGTGTACATGACCAATAACATTTGATTTGACATTAAGTCAATTCCACTCAACACAGACTGTACCCATATACAGGAAGAACAATGTTGTGTTCTAATACACCTGTCACAGTGATGTCATTGATTTCGTTATTTTTTTATTTGATTAGTCGTGTCTCTCTCCCCCCCTCTCTCCGTCTCTCCGTCTCCCCCTCTCTCCGTCTCCCCCTCTCTCCGTCTCCCCCTCTCTCCGTCTCCCCCTCTCTCCGTCTCACCGTTCTCACAGCTGTAGTTCATCACGGCAGCATGCAGCTCCTTATTTTAGTCTTTTTCCTGTTAATGGGTGATGATGCTTCTGCGAGTGGGAGACTTTTCAAATGAGAAGGTGTGATCACGTATCAGATAACAGCAGGCGACACCTATACCCTTCCTCTCACATCACTGGCATCGAGATGAGACTGGCTTAAAATAAAAACTGTGTGTGTGTGTGTTTTACAAACTTCTGTTTTGAGTTTCTACATAATTGGAGATGAGATTCAGCAACACTTGGAGAACAATGGAATAAAATAAAAAAAGCTTCTTTATTGCTAAAAAGTAGAACCAACGTTGGTTAATAAAAAATCTAATAAATAAATTCCACTTTCCTTCAAGTGTTGCTGAATCTCCTCTCTCCTTGGTTGGAAAGCGAGGTCGCGACAGTGATCCCTTCCCTTTGAGTTTCTACATAGACAGTCTGTTGTAGTGAAAACACAAGCCGTTTGAAGTGTGTGTGGTATCACTACCAGTGGCTGGTTCAACATGTGTAGACTTGAGGGGAAAGCGCACACGTACATAACACTAACATGTATCTGCTGCTGTCTGCACTGTATCTGCCCTTCTGCACTCGGAGACAAACACACAGAGTGCATTTACATTTGAACATTTTATTCATTTAGCCGACGCTCTTATCCAGAGTGACTTACAGGAGCAATTTGGGTTAAGTGCCTTGCTCAAGGGCAGATCTTTCACCTAGTCCGCTCGGGGATTGGAACCTTTCGGTTACTGGCCCAATGCTCTGAACTGCTAGGCTACCTGCAGCTACAGGGTGGAACTCACTGGTGTTGTGTAAACACTGACAGTCTATGACCCCCACGCCTGGGAATCATGGTCCCTACAGGGCTGTGACGACAACATCAGGGTTTTGTGACGCCTGTCCAGTAGGAACACAAGGTTACATTTCTCCAGCCCCATCCCTCAGCTTTAATGGCAAAAACAGTGGTGGGCTGCTGTTCAACTGAAAATCTAATTAAATAACTGTGGATTTAAAAGGCCCAGTGCAGTCAAAAGTATATTTTTCTTGAGTTTAAAAAAAAATCGTATTGTACAACAGTTGATAAAAACTAACACTGTAAAAGTGTGAAGAAAAAAAAAAAATCTGTGTTATTTCCACATAGTTGCTGGTTGAAAATACAATCTACACAGGATCCTCTAATCAACCGGTTTGCATGGGCAGGTGTTTCGGCTGGGGACATACCAGGCGGCAAATTGGTTAATAGACCAATAACAAAGAGAGTTCCAAACCTCTCTGCCAATAACAGCTAGTTTTAAGTTTCCCCCTCCCCACCCAGAAATGATTTGATATACACTAATGTCCATTGCTTCCATTGTTTCTTGGCCCAAGCAAGTCTCTTCTTCTTATTGGTGTCCTTTAGTAGTGGTTTTGTTGCAGCAATTCGACCATGAAGGCCTGATTCACACAGTCTCCTCTCAACAGTTGATGTTGAGATGTGTCTGTTACTTGAACTCTGTGAAGAATTTATTTGGGCTACAATTTCTGAGGCTGGTAACTATAATGAACTTATCCTCTGCAGCAGAGGTAACTCTGTCTTCCTTTCCTGTGGCGGTCCTCATGACAGCCAGTTTCATCATAGCGCTTGATGGTTTTTGCGACTGTACTTGAAGAAATATTCAAATTTCTTGAAATGTTCCATATTGACTGACCTTCATGTCTTAAAGTAATGATGGACTGTCATTTCGCTTTGCTTATTTGAGCTGTTCTTGCCATAATATCAACTTGTTTTTTTACCAAATAGGGCTATCTTCTGTAGATCACCCCTACCTTGTCACAACACAACTGATTGGCTCAAACACTTTAAGGAAAGAAATTCCAAATGAACTTTTAACAAGGCACACCTGTTAATTGAAATGGATTCCAGATGACTACCTCATGAAGCTGGTTGAGAGAATGCCAAGAGTGTGCAAAGCTGTCATCAAAGCAAAAGGGGGGCTACTTTGAAGAATCTAAAATATATGTTGATTTGTTTAACACTTTTTTGGTTACTACATGATTCCATATGTGTTATTTCATAGTTTTGATGTTTTCACTGTTATTCTACAAAACAGTAAAAATAAAGAAAAACCCTTGAATGAGTAGGTGTTCTAAAGCTTTTAACCAGTAGAACACTGAACTAAAATATAAACACAACATTTACTGTGTTGGTCCCATGTTTCATGAGCTGAAATAAAAGTGTGTTCCATATGCACAAAAAGCTTATTTCTCTCAGATTTTGTGCACAAATATGTTTACATCCCTGTTAGTGAGCATTTCTCCTTTGCCAAGATAATCCATCCACCTGATAGGTGTGGCATATCAAGAAGCTGATTAAACAGCATGATCATTACACAGGTGCACCGTGTGCTGGGGACAATAAAAGGCCACTCAAAAATGTGCAGTTCTGTCACACAACACAATGCCACAGATGTCTCACGTTTTGAGGGAGTGTGCAATTGGCATGCTGACTGCAGGAATGCCCACCAGATCTGTTGCCAGAGAATTTGATGTTCATTTCTCTACCATAAGCCACCTCCAACGTCTTTGTAGAGAATTTGGCAGTATGTCCAACAACTGCAGACCACGTGTATGGCGTCATATTCACGAGCAGTTTGCTGATGTCAATGTTGTGAATGGTACGGGCAGGCATAAGCTACGGACAACAGACACAATTGCATTTTATCGATGGCAATTTGAATGCACAGAGATACCGTGACGAGATCCTGAGGCCCATTGTCGTGCCATTCATCCACCGCCATCAACTCATGTTTCAGTATGATACTGCATTGCCCAATCAACAGCCTGATCAACTCTATGCGAAGGAGATGTGTCGTGCTGCATGGGGCAAATGGTGGTCACACCAGATACTGACTTTTTTCTGATCCACACCCCTACCTTTTTGTTTTTTTAAAGGTATCTGTGACCAACAGTCATGTGAAATCCATAGATTAGGGCTTAATGAATATATTTGTGTTGTTGTCTGTTCACACTGCTATGCTTTACCTTGGCCAGGTCACAGTTGTAAATGAGAACTTGTTCTCAACTAGCCTACCTGGTTAAATAAAGGTGAAATAAAAATAAATTTAAAAAAAATTTACATGACTGTTTTCTTTATGTGAACTGTAACTCAGTCAAATCTTTGAAATGGTTGCGTGTTGCTTTGTATTTTTGTTCAGTGTAGTTATTTTGTTAGATACTTTTCCCTATTAGCTGAAATCGAATTTTCTTCAAAGCCCTTCGCTAGCAAACATGTTTCACTAAGAAACAAAAAATATACTGCACTCTGAACCACAAAACGTTGCTAGATTCATTAAAGTGTTGTTAGACAAAGCAAGAAAAGTCAACTTCAGAATGTGATGTAGTTTTAGTGGAATTTACAGCTGTTGTTGGTAAGTAATGAATCTGCTAGCTTCTAGAGTAACTTCCTCAACCTTTAAGTGTTTTAGGATTTGAAGACTGGTATGGAATAATCTCCATAACAGTTTGACAGGTCTGAGAAAGTGCCTGAGGGCACATCTGTGTGCTGTGTCAGGGAGAGGGAGAGAGATGGCCCCTTAATGGTGAATTTGTGACAGAAGGGGCTGCTGAACAGTGGGAGAGGTGTGCGTGTCCATTAGTTGTGATGAGTGAACAACAGTTACCTTGGCTTCGATGACAGCCTCGCTACATGCCTGTAGCATGGTCAGGTGATGAGCGAACACCAGGAACTTTAACTTCTCAGTCTCCAGCAGCATCTTTATGTAGTCTTTCACTGCTCCAGCCTATAGGAGGAGACCACAGAGGGGCCAATAGAAATGCAATAACAACATATTAGAATACATCTCTATGCGAAGGCCATACAGGGGAAATCAACCAATGGAAGGAAGGGAATGAATCATGAATTGCTATGAGACACATACTCAAGACATATATTTGTCTTGAAGGACCACTTATACGATACACCCCCCCCCCCAATCGACAGTCCTGTCCTGCTGTCCACATGCCACACACCTCCTGGACTTCAGACCTCTGTCACCAGTCTCTGCTCGCTCACCTAGAGACTTGGACTGTTAATTATCAGAAGGCCTTTCCTCTCAGAGGGGGATAATGAAAGTAGGTCTAAGCAGGTCTAGCTAGAAGCCTCCTCCTCCATCTGCTAATGGGAACTTCTCATTACTGGGTTGCTGGGTTGCTTTTAACTCTGCAGAAGTTTAATTAGTGCAACACAAACTTCCTGTCCACTGAAGCAGTGATATGTTATCTCTCTTTAAAGTCCATCATCAGAGGCAGCAGGGTCTCTGGGTAATTGGGAGCATCTGCTGCTGCTGGTAGACGGGGTAAAAATAAAAACCCTGTCCCCCTCCACACTGCCAAACTCGGTCCCAAAATGACACCCTATTCCCTATGTAGTGCACTACTTTTGACCAGGGCCCATAGAGCTCTGGTCAAAAGTAGTGCACCATGTAGGGAATAGGGTGCGATTTGGGAAGCAATAATGGTCCACTCGCCAGGCATTCACATCCGCTTCAGAAGTGACATGAGATGTGTGTGTGTATCCACTCACCCCCCCAAAAAGTTATTTTCTGTCAGTGTGTGTGAAGCAGCAGCCAACCGAAAGGGATGGGCGAGGAAATGAGACAGGAGGATGACACGTCTACAGCGACACAACGGTGAACTTTAATCAAGCGGAGGAGGAGGAAGGGAAACTGAGAGAAAAGCCAATCAGCAAACAAGACGGAGCGAAACAAGCCAACCGGTGAGGAAGGATTCCTCCGCTGATTACGTTCAGCAGGCTGAGGCTGTCTGAGGCTTTGTTAACCTTGGTGCAGGATCCTTATTACAGAGGAGCCTGGGTCATGTTCAGTTAGACACCTAACAAACGTAAAACTGTCCAAAACGGAGCGAAACAGGTGGAGGTACTATCTGTGCTTGTTTTCTGTTTTCTGTTGAAAAACGTTTGTATCCTGCATACCAAGCCAGCTTCCTTCACTTAAAGTCACCTGGAAGTTAACGGCTGACATTCTTGCCTGGTGGTGTTACCATGGCAACCACATTAGAAGTAACACCTTGGAAAGGTTCCGCTATATTTGGGTTCGGTCTGCTGTGTCGAAAAGGTTTACTTTAGAAAAAAACTGAGAAATTGAAAGGCCACAGTTATGGCTGTCCAGAGTTATGATGGCCAGCCAGAACGCTTTCACTAAGGGGTGGCAGACCTTCACTCTGTTCCCATGGCGATGCGCTCTGAGTAATGTGAAGCATAATAACCTATGGGAGGGCCTTGCATCTGAGGAGAAGAAAAAAAACATGTTTGTCACCTTTTGACACCGCCCTTCAACAAACAACCTCTCTACCGAGAGAGAGAGCGAGAGAGAGAGAGCGAGAGCGAGAGAGAGAGCGAGAGAGAGCCTTTTCTAGAACGGTGCAGAAGTGCTGGGCCAGGACGGGGTTAGGTGCCTGTGTGTGTATATACACTGTACCTTAGCGATGGCGGTCTGTTTGTACATGCGTGTCACGAGCCCCATGACTTCAGCGAAGGGGTTGTCCGTGGCAGAGACCCCCGAACCCATCGTCCTCATCAGGCGCTCCCACTCCTCCAAGCTGCCGCTCGCCTCCTGCACACACACACACACACACACACACACACACACACACACACACACACACACACACACACACACACACACACACACACACACACACACACACACACACACACACACACACACACACACACACACGTCAAAAGGCCTGTCTCTTTCTTTCTCTTTCCCATCTTCTGTTTGCAGCTATAAGGGCAGAACATGTTGCTGTGGATGGTACCCTACTTTTCCTCCTCCAGGTGGAGAGAAAGGAGGAAGGAGAAAAAGAAAGACAAGACAATTCCCAAAGACGCTGCTCCTCTCCTCTCCTCACGTCAGTAGTGCCTAGGTAGGTCACATGGGCTAGCCCAATTATAGCTGGATTGTGACAAGGGGATGTTGAAGATGGAGAACACACTAGCCCAACACAATAAATCACACACAGTCTGCTCTCAAGGTGAAACACAATGAGTATTCTGAGGAGTTACTGTACAAGGGGAGTTACTGTACAACGGCAGTATGAAGGAGTATTTAGGGGAGTTACTGTACAACGGCAGTATGAAGGAGTATTTAGGGGAGTTACTGTACAACGGCAGTATGAAGGAGTATTTAGGGGAGTTACTGTACAACGGCAGTATGAAGGAGTATTTAGGGGAGTTACTGTACAACGGCAGTATGAAGGAGTATTTAGGGGAGTTACTGTACAACGGCAGTATGAAGGAGTATTTAGGGGAGTTACTGTACAAGGGGAGTTACTGTACAACAGCAGTATGAAGGAGTATTTAGGGGAGTTACTGTAGAAAGGCAGTATGAAGGAGTATTTAGGGGAGTTACTGTAGAAAGGCAGTACGAAGGAGTATTTAGGGGAGTTAGGGGTATTACTGTAGAAAGGCAGTACGAAGGAGTATTTAGGGGAGTTACTGTAGAAAGGCAGTACGAAGGAGTATTTAGGGGAGTTACTGTAGAAAGGCAGTACGAAGGAGGATTTAGGGGAGTTAGGGGTATTACTGTAGAAAGGCAGTACGAAGGAGTATTTAGGGGAGTTAGGGGTATTACTGTAGAAAGGCAGTACGAAGGAGTATTACTGTAGAAAGGCAGTACGAAGGAGTATTTAGTGGAGTTAGGGGTATTACTGTAGAAAGGCAGTACGAAGGAGTATTTAGTGGAGTTAGGGGTATTACTGTAGAAAGGCAGTACGAAGGAGTATTTAGGGGAGTTAGGGGTATTACTGTAGAAAGGCAGTACGAAGGAGTATTTAGGGGAGTTAGGGGTATTACTGTAGAAAGGCAGTACGAAGGAGTATTTAAGGGAGTTAGGGGTATTACTGTAGAAAGGCAGTACGAAGGAGTATTTAAGGGAGTTAGGGGTATTACTGTAGAAAGGCAGTACGAAGGAGTATTTAAGGGAGTTAGGGGTATTACTGTAGAAAGGCAGTACGAAGGAGTATTTAAGGGAGTTAGGGGTATTACTGTACAACGGCAGTACGAAGGAGTATTTAAGGGAGTTAGGGGTATTACTGTAGAAAGGCAGTACGAAGGAGTATTTAAGGGAGTTAGGGGTATTACTGTAGAAAGGCAGTACGAAGGAGTATTTAGTGGAGTTAGGGGTATTACTGTAGAAAGGCAGTACGAAGGAGTATTTAGGGGAGTTAGGGGTATTACTGTAGAAAGGCAGTACGAAGGAGTATTTAGGGGAGTTAGGGGTATTACTGTAGAAAGGCAGTACGAAGGAGTATTTAAGGGAGTTAGGGGTATTACTGTAGAAAGGCAGTACGAAGGAGTATTTAAGGGAGTTAGGGGTATTACTGTAGAAAGGCAGTAGGAAGCAGCTCTGAGAAGACAACAGATACATCTGAATTGTACAAATCTGAGGCAAAACCCATTTGCAAGTATTTTTTTAGTTCACCTTTATTTAACCAGGTAGGCCAGTTGAGAACAAGTTCTCATTTACTACTAAGACACAGTCACATACATGTCCCCTTACCTTTGGTATGTAAATACAAAGACAAGCTATATATTATGATATTTAGACATACAGGGCCTTCAGAAAGTATTCAGACCCCTGCACTTTTCCACATTTTGTTACGTTACAGCCTTATTCTAAAATGGATTCAATTGTTATTTTTCTCCTTCAAATCTACCCACAATACCCCATAATGACAAAGCAAAAACAGTTTAGAAATGTTTGCTAATTTATTAAAAATAGAAAACTGAAATATCACATTTACATAAGTATTCAGACCCTTTACTCAGTACTTTGTTGAAGCACCTTTGGCAGCGATTACAGCCTTGAGTCTTCTTGGGTATGACACTACAAGCTTGGCACACCTGTATTTGGGGAGTTTCTCCCATTCTTCTCTGCAGATCCTCTCAAGCTCTGTCAGGTTCGATGGTGAGCATCACTGGACAGCGATTTTCAGGTCTCTTCAGAGATGTTCGATCGGATTCAAGTCCGGGCTCTGGCTGAGCCACCGAGGAACATTCAGAGACTTGTCCTGAAGCCACTCCTGCGTTGTCTTGGCTGTGTGCTTAGGGTCGTTGTCCTGTTGGAAGGTGAACCTTCGCCCCAATCTGAGGACCTGAGTAATTCGACCGTTCATCTTTCCCTCAATCCTGACTAGTCTCCCAGTCCCTGCCGCTGAAAAACATCCCCACAGCATGATGCTGCCACCACCATGCTCCACCGTAGGGATGGTTCCAGGTTTCCTCCAGACTTGACACTTGGCATTCAGGCCAAAGATTCCATCCTGGTTTCATCAGACCAGAGAATCTGGCCACTCTACCATAAAGGCTTGATTGGTGGAGTGCTGCAGAGATGGTTGTCCTTCTGGAAGGTTTTCCCATCTCCACAGAGGAACTCTAGAGCTCTGTCAGAGTGACTATCGGGTTCTTGGTCACCTCCCTAACCAAGGCCCTTCTCCAGATCTGTGCCTCGACACAATCCTGTCTCGGAGCTCTATGGACAACTCCTGTGCCTCTGATATGCACTGTCAACTGTGGGACCTTATATAGACAGGTGTGTGCCTTTCCAAATCATGTCCAACCAATTGAATTTACCACAGGTGGACTCCAATCAAGTTGTAGAAACATCTCAAGGATGATCAATGGAAACAGGATGCAGCTGAGCCTCATATCAAAGGGTTTGAATATGTATGTAAATAAAGTATTTGTTTTTTATTTTTAATACATTTGCAAACATTTCTAAAAAAACAGTTTTTGCTTTGTCATTATGGGGTATTCTGTGTAGATTCCTGAGGATTTAAAAAAAATATGTAATTGATTTTAGAATAAGGCTGTAACGTAACAAAATGTGGAAAAAGTCGAGGGGTCTGAATACTTTCTGAATGCACTGTATATAAACCCCATACATGCATATATTCATTATTTCATTCACACTGACTGCATACATACAGTCCTTAAATTAGCCAGCCAGTGGAGAGCGTAGGCTGAGGAGAGTGTGTGTGTGTGTGTGTGTGTGTGTGTGTGTGTGTGTGTGTGTGTGTGTGTGAGTCAACCGCATGTGATTTTGGAATGCAGCAGCAGGTGAGGTCTCTTTGTACTGAGAGAGAGAGAGAGAGAGAGAGAGAGAGAGAGAGAGAGAGAGAGAGAGAGAGATCAGAGAGAGAGAGAGATCAGAGAGAGAGAGAGAGAGAGAGAAAGAGAGAGAGAGAGAGAAATCAGAGAGAGAAAGAGAGAGAGAGAGAGAAATCAGAGAGAGATAGAGAGAGAGAGATCAGAGAGAGAGAGAGAGAGAGAGAGAAAGAGAGAGAGATCAGAGAGAGAGAGAGATCAGAGAGAGAGAGAGATCAGAGAGAGAGAGAGAGAGATCAGAGAGAGAGAGAGAGAGAGAGAGAGAGAGAGATCAGAGAGAGAGAGAGATCAGAGAGAGAGAGAGAGATCAGAGAGAAAAAAAGAGGCCATGCATTCTTCTGGCTGACAGAGGTAACAGAGGATGAGAGGGAACAGAGGATGAGTTCTACCTCATTACTTCAACCTTATACAGCAGCACAGAGAGGAGAAGAGCATAGCGGAGGATGGAGGGCACAGAGTTTAGAGCTCACCGAGTAAAGTTTACACACTAGACTAGAGAGCTCATACAGAGGCTAGCGGAGAGTGGAGCTTACAGAGTAGTTTACGCACTATTAGAGAGCTCACAGAGGCTAGCTCAGAGATTATGGAGTTCACACTGAGTTTATAGAGCTCACAGAGTATAGAGTACACAGAGTTTAGAGCTCACAGGGTAGAGAGCTATAGAGCTTACAGGGTATAGAGCTCACAGAGTTTACACACTAGACTAGAGAGCTAGTTCAGAGATTATGGAGTTCACACAGAGTTTATACAGCTCAGAGTATAGAGTTTAGAGTTTGCACGGTATCGAGCTCTAGAGCTCACAGGATATAGAACTCACAGGGTATAGAGCTCACAGGGTATAGAACTCACAGGGTATAGAGCTCACAGGGTACAGAGCTATAGAGCTCACAGGATATAGAACTCACAGGGTATAGAACTCACAGGGTACAGAGCTATAGAGCTCACAGGGTACAGAACTCACAGGGTACAGTGGTATATGGAATGGGGCCACAGTGTCTCCCGACCCCTCCTGTCTCAGCCTCCAGTATTTATGCTGCAGTAGTTTATGTGTCGGGGGGCTAGGGTCAGTCTGTTATATCTGGAGTATTTCTCCTGTCTTATCTGGTGTCCTGTGTGAATGTAAGTATGCTCTCTCTAATTCTCTCTTTCTCTCTCTCTCTCTCGGAGGACCTGTGCCCTAGGACCATGCCTCCGGACTACCTGGCCTGATGACTCCTTGCTGTCCCCAGTCCATCTGGCCGTGCTGCTGCTCCAGTTTCAACTGTTCTGCCTGCGGCTATGGAACCCTGACCTGTTCACCAGACGTGCTACCTGTCCCAGACCTGCTGTTTTCAACTCTCTAGAGACAGCAGGAGCGGTAGAGATACTCTGAATGATCGACTATGAAAAGACAACTGACATTTACTCCTGAGGTGCTGTCCTGTTGCACCCTCGACATCCACGGTGATTTTTATTATTTGACCCTGCTGGTCATCTATGAACATTTGAACATCTTGGCCATGTTCTGTTATAATCTCCACCCGGCACAGCCAGAAGAGGACTGGTCACCCCTCATAGCCTGGTTCCTCTCTAGGTTTCGTCCTATGTTCTGGCCTTTCTAGGGAGTTTTTCCTAGCCACCGTGCTTCTACACCTGCATTGCTTGCTGTTTGGGGTTTTAGGCTGGATTTCTCTACAGCACTTTGAGATATCAGCAGATGTAAGAAGGGCTTTATAAATACATTTGATTTGAGGTAATTCAGTTTTATAGAACAGACAGCTAGTGCTGATCAGTATGAAAGGCTACTTTACTTACTTACGGAAAAGGGCAAGACTGAAATAAAAACCATATGGCAATGGGAGATAAAATGATAATTAGTGTAAATTGGATACCATTGCCGAGCAACAGGATGGGAGAGCAAGAGAGGGAGGGTGGGGAAGTGTGAGAGAGAGATATGATAATGAGGGGATATTTTCAGAATATTTAGCATCCCGTCCCCTCTGCCTAGAGGGGTCCGTCCGTCCAGCCGTTTGTCAGCGTGTATGTGTGTGTTTCGGTCTGTCTGCCTGTCTGTCCGTTACCTTGGCAGCGTCTTTGGGCAGGTCGAAGGGGATGCGCTGGCGTATTTTGGGGGGTAGCTGGGGGAGGACCTGGACCTTCAGCCTCCGGATCATGATCTCACTGAGACGCTGGTGGAGTTCCTCTAGATGAGAGGCACCACGACAGTCCCACTGTCTCCTGTTACCAAGGAACCTGGGAGGGACAAATAATAACAGTCCCACTGTCTCCTGTTACCAAGGAACCTGAGAGGGACAGATAATAACAGTCCCACTGTCTCCTGTTACCAAGGAACCTGGGAGGGACAGATAATAACAGTCCCACTGTCTCCTGTTACCAAGCAACCCGAGAGGGACAGATAATAACAGTCCCACTGTCTCCTGTTACCAAGCAACCTGGGAGGGACAGATAATAACAGTCCCACTGTCTCCTGTTACCAAGCAACCTGAGAGGGACAGATAATAACAGTCCCACTGTCTCCTGTTACCAAGCAACCTGGGAGGGACAGATAATAACAGTCCCACTGTCTCCTGTTACCAAGCAACCCGAGAGGGACAGATAATAACAGTCCCACTGTCTCCTGTTACCAAGCAACCCGAGAGGGACAGATAATAACAGTCCCACTGTCTCCTGTTACCAAGCAACCCGAGAGGGACAGATAATAACAGTCCCACTGTCTCCTGTTACCAAGCAACCCGAGAGGGACAGATAATAACAGTCCCACTGTCTCCTGTTACCAAGCAACCTGGGAGGGACAGATAATAACAGTCCCACTGTCTCCTGTTACCAAGCAACCCGAGAGGGACAGATAATAACAGTCCCACTGTCTCCTGTTACCAAGGAACCTGAGAGGGACAGATAATAACAGTCCCACTGTCTCCTGTTACCAAGGAACCTGGGAGGGACAGATAATAACAGTCCCACTGTCTCCTGTTACCAAGCAACCCGAGAGGGACAGATAATAACAGTCCCACTGTCTCCTGTTACCAAGCAACCTGGGAGGGACAGATAATAACAGTCCCACTGTCTCCTGTTACCAAGCAACCTGAGAGGGACAGATAATAACAGTCCCACTGTCTCCTGTTACCAAGCAACCTGGGAGGGACAGATAATAACAGTCCCACTGTCTCCTGTTACCAAGCAACCCGAGAGGGACAGATAATAACAGTCCCACTGTCTCCTGTTACCAAGCAACCCGAGAGGGACAGATAATAACAGTCCCACTGTCTCCTGTTACCAAGCAACCCGAGAGGGACAGATAATAACAGTCCCACTGTCTCCTGTTACCAAGCAACCCGAGAGGGACAGATAATAACAGTCCCACTGTCTCCTGTTACCAAGCAACCTGGGAGGGACAGATAATAACAGTCCCACTGTCTCCTGTTACCAAGCAACCCGAGAGGGACAGATAATAACAGTCCCACTGTCTCCTGTTACCAAGGAACCTGAGAGGGACAGATAATAACAGTCCCACTGTCTCCTGTTACCAAGCAACCCGAGAGGGACAGATAATAACAGTCCCACTGTCTCCTGTTACCAAGGAACCTGAGAGGGACAGATAATAACAGTCCCACTGTCTCCTGTTACCAAGCAACCTGAGAGGGACAGATAATAACAGTCCCACTGTCTCCTGTTACCAAGCAACCTGAGAGGGACAGATAATAACAGTCCCACTGTCTCCTGTTACCAAGGAACCCGACAGGGACAGATAATAACAGTCCCACTGTCTCCTGTTACCAAGCAACCTGGGAGGGACAGATAATAACAGTCCCACTGTCTCCTGTTACCAAGGAACCTGAGAGGGACAGATAATAACAGTCCCACTGTCTCCTGTTACCAAGCAACCTGGGAGGGACAGATAATAACAGTCCCACTGTCTCCTGTTACCAAGCAACCTGAGAGGGACAGATAATAACAGTCCCACTGTCTCCTGTTACCAAGCAACCTGGGAGGGACAGATAATAACAGTCCCACTGTCTCCTGTTACCAAGGAACCTGGGAGGGACAGATAATAACAGTCCCACTGTCTCCTGTTACCAAGGAACCCGAGAGGGACAGATAATAACAGTCCCACTGTCTCCTGTTACCAAGGAACCTGAGAGGGACAGATAATAACAGTCCCACTGTCTCCTGTTACCAAGCAACCTGAGAGGGACAGATAATAACAGTCCCACTGTCTCCTGTTACCAAGGAACCTGGGAGGGACAGATAATAACAGTCCCACTGTCTCCTGTTACCAAGGAACCCGAGAGGGACAGATAATAACAGTCCCACTGTCTCCTGTTACCAAGCAACCTGAGAGGGACAGATAATAACAGTCCCACTGTCTCCTGTTACCAAGGAACCTGGGAGGGACAGATAATAACAGTCCCACTGTCTCCTGTTACCTAGGAACCTGAGAGGGACAGATAATAACAGTCCCACTGTCTCCTGTTACCAAGCAACCTGAGAGGGACAGATAATAACAGTCCCACTGTCTCCTGTTACCAAGGAACCCGAGAGGGACAGATAATAACAGTCCCACTGTCTCCTGTTACCAAGGAACCTGAGAGGGACAGATAATAACAGTCCCACTGTCTCCTGTTACCAAGCAACCTGAGAGGGACAGATAATAACAGTCCCACTGTCTCCTGTTACCAAGGAACCTGGGAGGGACAGATAATAACAGTCCCACTGTCTCCTGTTACCAAGGAACCCGAGAGGGACAGATAATAACAGTCCCACTGTCTCCTGTTACCAAGCAACCTGAGAGGGACAGATAATAACAGTCCCACTGTCTCCTGTTACCAAGGAACCCGAGAGGGACAGATAATAACAGTCCCACTGTCTCCTGTTACCAAGCAACCTGAGAGGGACAGATAATAACAGTCCCACTGTCTCCTGTTACCTAGGAACCTGAGAGGGACAGATAATAACAGTCCCACTGTCTCCTGTTACCAAGCAACCTGGGAGGGACAGATAATAACAGTCCCACTGTCTCCTGTTACCAAGCAACCTGAGAGGGACTGATAATAATAGTCCCACTGTCTCCTGTTACCAAGGAACCTGGGAGGGACAGATAATACTGTCTCCTGTCCCACTGTCTCCTGTTACCAAGCAACCTGGGAGGGACAGACACCAGGGTTTGGGTCAGTGTGTCTGTCTGCTGCAGTGTCATTATGCGACTGCCCAGTATGTACACACTGCTGTTTGTCATTTTGGGAGGAAAGTGGGAGATGTAGCATTTTCACCATGCCAATGGTCAATATTACTGTGTGTGTGTGTGTGTGTTTGTATGTGTGTGTAGGGCATTACCTGTAGTGGGCGTTACAGTATTGTTTGGCATAGTCACTCCACGTTCCAAACATCCTAGGATAGAGAACCTCTATCTGCATAAAGAGCTGTGGAAACATAATACATGGAATGTGTGTGTGTGAGAGAGAGAGAGAGAGAGAGAGAGAGAGAGGTGTGGCAGGTGTGTTCTGCCCCCTCCATTCTAACCATCACTCTTCAAGGCACTAAACGGAACATTTCTGCCATGATGATAATAATGGACAATTATTCAAATGGAGCTTTTCAGGCAGCAGCCATGTGAATAACTACAGCCACTGTGTCTGTCCTCATCAAAGCACTGCAGCAGCACAGTGGAGCCAAGAATCCTCTGCTGTTACACAGGGAAATGAAAGGTTTGGTGTAGTGAACAATAGTAACGCGTGGGTGGAAGGGAGGGATGCTGGTTCTCTGGCACGGGCTCTGTGTGGTGTGTGTGTCATTTTAAAGTTATAAATACTACAGAAAGAACAGAGCTGCAATGGTTTCTAGACCCTTTAAATCCCAGACCATCTGTATTCAACCAGCCCTTCATGCTTCCTCTAGGACAGGTTCAATACATATCTGTGTCTGTGAAAGACTGAAGGCAGACAAAAGGAATGATAGGATCCCAGCGGGCCAAGCTGGTTGAAATGTCAGAATAGAACAGAAATGTGTGATCGGGGGAAGGCGTGTGTTCGGACGTTTGGACCTTCGGGGGTACCGTACCTCCTCTGGCCGTCCCAGGGCCGGGGTGCCCGTCAGTAGGATGGCCCGCTTGGCGTTCTGGATGAGTGGTACCAGTATCTTAGACCTGGCTGCGTTCCTGGACTTGAGGTAGTGGGATTCATCCACCACCACCACATTAAACCTCTGTCTGGTCAGAGCCTCCACCAGGGGGCGTGCATCTGTGGTGAGCAGCCCGTAACCCAACACTGTTACCTTACTGCTACTGATCCCCCTATATAACACACACAGAGGGTTATAATGTGTTATGTATGGGTTATAGTGTGTTATAATGGGTCTGTGGTGAGCTGCCTGTAACCCAACACTGTTACCGTACTGCCTCTGTAGAGTGGACAGAAACACACCGATGATCAATAATCTCTAACAGTGAAAACATTGACTGCTGTTGTACTGATACTGTCAACTTGAACTAAATTGATTGAGAAAATAGACATTCATTTAGCAGGAACGAAAATATCAATTTGCACATTTACAATTTTAAACTGCAGGTTAACGTTTATTGTCATGGGTCTTGTCCAGGAGCAAGAACTGAAAGATCTCCCTTAGATAGACCAGCTGCAAAGTCAACATGTACTATGTTGTAAAAATCATGAAAACAAAAATGAGCTTTTTGGTCTTAATTGAAGGTTATAGTTAGACATTAGGGTTAGCAGTGTGGTTAAGGTTAGGGTTAGCAGTGTGGTTAAGGTTAGGGTTAGACATTAGGGTTAGCAGTGTGGTTAAGGTTAGGGTTAGCAGTGTGGTTAGGGTTAGACATTAGGGTTAGCAGTGTGGTTAAGGTTAGACATTAGGGTTAGCAGTGTGGTTAAGGGTAGAGTTAGACATTAGGGTTAGCAGTGTGGTTAAGGGTAGGGTTAGACATTAGGGTTAGCAGTGTGGTTAGGGTTAGACATTGGTGTTAGCAGTGTGGTTAAGGTTAGGGTTAGGGTTAGCAGTGTGGTTAAGGTTAGGGTTAGACATTAGGGTTAGCAGTGTGGTTAGGGTTAGACATTAGTGTTAGCAGTGTGGTTAAGGTTAGGGTTAGGGTTAGCAGTGTGGTTAAGGTTAGGGTTAGACATTAGGGTTAGCAGTGTGGTTAGGGTTAGACATTAGGGTTAGCAGTGTGGTTAGGGTTAGACATTAGGGTTAGCAGTGTGGTTAGGGTTAGACATTAGGGTTAGCAGTGTGGTTAAGGTTAGGGTTAGGGTTAGCAGTGTGGTTAAGGTTAGGGTTAGACATTAGGGTTAGCAGTGTGGTTAGGGTTAGACATTAGTGTTAGCAGTGTGGTTAAGGTTAGGGTTAGGGTTAGCAGTGTGGTTAAGGTTAGGGTTAGACATTAGGGTTAGCAGTGTGGTTAGGGTTAGACATTAGGGTTAGCAGTGTGGTTAGGGTTAGACATTAGGGTTAGCAGTGTGGTTAGGGTTAGACATTAGGGTTAGCAGTGTGGTTAGGGTTAGACATTAGGGTTAGCAGTGTGGTTAGGGTTAGACATTAGGGTTAGCAGTGTGGTTAGGGTTAGACATTAGGGTTAGCAGTGTGGTTAGGGTTAGACATTAGGGTTAGCAGTGTGGTTAGGGTTAGACATTAGGGTTAGCAGTGTGGTTAGGGTTAGACATTAGGGTTAGCAGTGTGGTTAGGGTTAGACATTAGGGTTAGCAGTGTGGTTAGGGTTAGACATTAGGGTTAGCAGTGTGGTTAGGGTTAGACATTAGGGTTAGCAGTGTGGTTAGGGTTAGACATTAGGGTTAGCAGTGTGGTTAGGGTTAGACATTAGGGTTAGCAGTGTGGTTAGGGTTAGACATTAGGGTTAGCAGTGTGGTTAGGGTTAGACATTAGGGTTAGCAGTGTGGTTAAGGTTAGACATTAGGGTTAGCAGTGTGGTTAGGGTTAGACATTAGGGTTAGCAGTGTGGTTAAGGTTAGGGTTAGACATTAGGGTTAGCAGTGTGGTTAGGGTTAGACATTAGGGTTAGCAGTGTGGTTAAGGTTAGGGTTAGACATTAGGGTTAGCAGTGTGGTTAAGGTTAGGGTTAGCAGTGTGGTTAGGGTTAGACATTAGGGTTAGCAGTGTGGTTAGGGTTAGACATTAGGGTTAGCAGTGTGGTTAGGGTTAGACATTAGGGTTAGCAGTGTGGTTAGGGTTAGACATTAGGGTTAGCAGTGTGGTTAGGGTTAGACATTAGGGTTAGCAGTGTGGTTAGGGTTAGACATTAGGGTTAGCAGTGTGGTTAGGGTTAGACATTAGGGTTAGCAGTGTGGTTAGGGTTAGACATTAGGGTTAGCAGTGTGGTTAGGGTTAGACATTAGGGTTAGCAGTGTGGTTAGGGTTAGACATTAGGGTTAGCAGTGTGGTTAGGGTTAGACATTAGGGTTAGCAGTGTGGTTAGGGTTAGACATTAGGGTTAGCAGTGTGGTTAAGGTTAGACATTAGGGTTAGCAGTGTGGTTAGGGTTAGACATTAGGGTTAGCAGTGTGGTTAGGGTTAGCAGTGTGGTTAGGGTTAGACATTAGGGTTAGCAGTGTGGTTAAGGTTAGGGTTAGACATTAGGGTTAGCAGTGTGGTTAAGGTTAGGGTTAGCAGTGTGGTTAGGGTTAGACATTAGGGTTAGCAGTGTGGTTAGGGTTAGACATTAGGGTTAGCAGTGTGGTTAGGGTTAGACATTAGGGTTAGCAGTGTGGTTAGGGTTAGACATTAGGGTTAGCAGTGTGGTTAGGGTTAGACATTAGGGTTAGCAGTGTGGTTAGGGTTAGACATTAGGGTTAGCAGTGTGGTTAGGGTTAGACATTAGGGTTAGCAGTGTGGTTAGGGTTAGACATTAGGGTTAGCAGTGTGGTTAGGGTTAGACATTAGGGTTAGCAGTGTGGTTAGGGTTAGACATTAGGGTTAGCAGTGTGGTTAGGGTTAGACATTAGGGTTAGCAGTGTGGTTAGGGTTAGACATTAGGGTTAGCAGTGTGGTTAGGGTTAGACATTAGGGTTAGCAGTGTGGTTAGGGTTAGACATTAGGGTTAGCAGTGTGGTTAGGGTTAGACATTAGGGTTAGCAGTGTGGTTAGGGTTAGACATTAGGGTTAGCAGTGTGGTTAGGGTTAGACATTAGGGTTAGACATTAGGGTTAGCAGTGTGGTTAAGGTTAGGGTTAGACATTAGGGTTAGCAGTGTGGTTAAGGTTAGGGTTAGCAGTGTGGTTAGGGTTAGACATTAGGGTTAGCAGTGTGGTTAGGGTTAGACATTAGGGTTAGCAGTGTGGTTAGGGTTAGACATTAGGGTTAGCAGTGTGGTTAGGGTTAGACATTAGGGTTAGCAGTGTGGTTAAGGTTAGACATTAGGGTTAGCAGTGTCGTTAGGGTTAGACATTAGGGTTAGCAGTGTGGTTAGGGTTAGACATTAGGGTTAGCAGTGTGGTTAAGGTTAGGGTTAGACATTAGGGTTAGCAGTGTGGTTAGGGTTAGACATTAGGGTTAGCAGTGTGGTTAAGGTTAGGGTTAGACATTAGGGTTAGCAGTGTGGTTAAGGTTAGGGTTAGACATTAGGGTTAGCAGTGTGGTTAGGGTTAGACATTAGGGTTAGCAGTGTGGTTAAGGTTAGGGTTAGACATTAGGGTTAGCAGTGTGGTTAGGGTTAGACATTAGGGTTAGCAGTGTGGTTAAGGTTAGGGTTAGACATTAGGGTTAGCAGTGTGGTTAAGGTTAGGGTTAGCAGTGTGGTTAGGGTTAGACATTAGGGTTAGCAGTGTGGTTAGGGTTAGACATTAGGGTTAGCAGTGTGGTTAGGGTTAGACATTAGGGTTAGCAGTGTGGTTAGGGTTAGACATTAGGGTTAGCAGTGTGGTTAGGGTTAGACATTAGGGTTAGCAGTGTGGTTAAGGTTAGACATTAGGGTTAGCAGTGTGGTTAAGGTTAGACATTAGGGTTAGCAGTGTGGTTAAGGTTAGGGTTAGACATTAGGGTTAGCAGTGTGGTTAAGGTTAGGGTTAGACATTAGGGTTAGCAGTGTGGTTAGGGTTAGACATTAGGGTTAGCAGTGTGGTTAAGGTTAGGGTTAGACATTAGGGTTAGCAGTGTGGTTAAGGTTAGGGTTAGCAGTGTGGTTAAGGTTAGACATTAGGGTTAGCAGTGTGGTTAAGGTTAGGGTTAGCAGTGTGGTTAGGGTTAGACATTAGGGTTAGCAGTGTGGTTAGGGTTAGACATTAGGGTTAGCAGTGTGGTTAGGGTTAGGTTTAAGAGTTGATGACTTTGTGGCTGTGCTAGTTAGTGACCACTCTGCAGAGGTGCCTCCAGAACAAACGAAAAACATGAACCTGCATTTTAACAGGTGGAGAACTTCAGTAGGGAAAGCAGGACCACAGCCAAGCAGCGTAGGAAAAACAGACCAGAGTCCAGGTGAAGTTAACATGGGGTAACGTACAGCGTGTCCCTCTTGGTCTCTACCAGGTTAATATCTCCAGGGTTGAGCTCAGGTATCCACCTCTCCATCTCCTCGATCCAGAGGTACTTTAGAGAGGAGGGCACCACGATGAGCAGAGGCCACTCCTGTCTGTAGGCGTAGGCCACAGAGATAGCCTGCACCGTCTTCCCCAGACCCATCTGGAGAAGAGGATTAACAATACAATATGGAGGATGAAAACAATGATGTATGTGTATAATCGATGAAAACTCATTTCAAAAGAAACCGAACACAATCATTGCCTGGCTCAAAAGTAAGCAAACAGCATGTGATGGAGTGTTCGTGAAATTCTGAGACACCAATAGATTCTAGAATGACTTTGTGTCAAAAATGATTACATGGCTAGGAAGGTTTCTTAAACTTGACAAATTAATTCAGAGGGAGCATAGCATATATTATTTGAGGAAAATAGATTTGATAGGACTGGGGAGTTGGGTTGTGTGTGCTTCACGGCTTACCTCATCTGCGATCATACACCTGAAACAGAGAAGAGAACGACGGGGGTTGAGAGTGGAGGACATAGAATACTTCATGTATTCACGCAATATTGCACTAGCAATCAAATCAAAATGGATTGGTCACATGCGCCGAATACAACGGGTGTAGACTTTACCGTGTAATGCTTGTTTACGAGCCCTTCCCAACAACACAGTTTAAAAATATTAATAAAAAATAAAAAATTGTAACACAAGAGAAATACAATTAAATACACAAGAATGGAGTCATACAGGAAGTATCAGATCAATGTGCAACTATATACAGGAAGTACCAGTACCAGATCAATGTGCAGAGGTACGAGGTATTTGAGGTAGATATGTACATGAAGGCAGGGTAAAGTGACTAGGCATCAGGATAGATAATAATAAGGTATTTGAGGTAGATATGTACATGAAGGCAGGGTAAAGTGACTAGGCATCAGGATAGATAATAATAAGGTATTTGTGGTAGACATGTACATGAAGGCAGGGTAAAGTGACTAGGCATCAGGATAGATAATAATAAGGTATTTGAGGTAGATATGTACATGAAGGCAGGGTAAAGTGACTAGGCATCAGGATAGATAATAATAAGGTATTTGAGGTAGATATGTACATGAAGGCAGGGTAAAGTGACTAGACATCAGGATAGATAATAATAAGGTATTTGAGGTAGATATGTACATGAAGGCAGGGTAAAGTGACTAGACATCAGGATAGATAATAATAAGGTATTTGAGGTAGATATGTACATGAAGGCAGGGTAAAGTGACTAGGCATCAGGATAGATAATAATAAGGTATTTGAGGTAGATATGTACATGAAGGCAGGGTAAAGTGACTAGACATCAGGATAGATAATAATAAGGTATTTGTGGTAGACATGTACATGAAGGCAGGGTAAAGTGACTAGGCATCAGGATAGATAATAATAAGGTATTTGTGGTAGACATGTACATGAAGGTAGGGTAAAGTGACTAGACATCAGGATAGATAATATTAAGAGTAAAATAAAGAACAGTAGCAGTAACAATGATGAGTGTAAAAGTGTGTGTGTGTGTGTGTGTGTGTGTGTGTGTGTGTGTGTGTGTGTGTGTGTGTGCACGTGCATGTGTGTTTGTGTTGTGTCGGTATGTGTGTGTGTGTTAGCATATGTAGTGTATATGAATGTGTGTGGGTTTTGTGTGGGAGTGTCAATGTAGTGTGTGAGTGAGTATGTACAGTGTCTTCAGGGAGTATTCAGACCCCTTGACTTATTCCACATTTTGTGTTACAGCCTGAATTTCTCTCACCCATCTACACACAATACCCATAATGACTCAGTAAAACATGCTTTTAGAAAGTTGCTAATTTACTGAAAATGAAATACAGAAATATCTAAATTTACACACTGTAAGTATCCACACCCCTTTGCTATGACACTCCCAATTGAGCTCAGGTGCATCCAATTTCCTTTGATCAACAATGAGACGTCACCACAACTTGACTGGAGTCCACCTTTGGCCAATTCAATTGTTTGGACATATATAGACAGGTGGGTTTCTTTCTAAGGTCCCACAGATGACAGTGCATGTCAGAGCAGGAACTATATCCTGAAGTCCAGGGAACTGTCCGTAGAGCTCCAAGATAGAATTGTGATGAGGCATATATCTGGGGTAGGGTATAAAACAATTGATTCCAAGAGCACAGTGGTCTCCATCATTGAGAGAATGATGGAACTACTCAGACTCTGTCTACAGCTGGCCCTCTGACCAAACTGAACAACTGGGCAAGAAGGACCATGGAACTAGCCAGACTCTGTCTACAGCTGGCCCTCTGACCAAACTGAACAACTGGGCAAGAAGGACCTTGGTCAGAGAGGTGACCAAGAACTCAATGACCACTGACAAAAGTACAGAGTTCCTTGGCTGAGATGGGAGAACATGCCAGAAGAACAACAGTCTATCTACAGCACTTCACCAATCTGGGCTTCATGGGAGAGTGGCCAGACGGAAGCCACTCCTGAAAAAAAGGCACTTGACAGCACAACTGGAGTTTGCAAAAAGGCACCTGAGACTCTGAGATCATAAGGCAAAAGATTCTGTGGTCTGAAGAGACTGAAATTGAACTTGTCGGCCTGAATGCAAAGCTCTATGTCTGGAGAAAACCAGGAACAGCGCATCACCCGTCTAGCACCGTCCCTACCGTGAAGCATGGTGGTGGCAGCATCATGTTATGCGGCATGCAGGGGTGTGTGCTTAGTCCCCTCCTGTACTCCCTGTTCACCCACGACTGCGTTGCCAAGCATGACTCCAACACAATCATTAAGTTTGCTGACGACACAACAGTGGTAGGCCTGATCAACAACGATGAGACGGCCTATAGGGAGGTGGTCAGAGACCTGACGTTGTTGTCCTGGCACCACACTCTGTCCCTCAATGTGAGCAAAACAAAGGAGCTGATTGTGGACTACAGGAAAAGGAGGGCCAAACAGGCCCCCATTAACATTGACAGGGCTGCAGTGGAGAGGGTCGAGAGTTTCAAGTTCCTTGGTGTCCACATCACCAACGAACTATCATGGTCCAAAAACACCAAGGATTTGAAACTCTCGACTAAAGGTTGACACCTTCAGTTGGCACTCACTATTGTGATTTTTACACAAACATTCCTTCATCTGATGTTTAGTTTGTTTCCTGTCTAAGTTTGGTGGGTTTTTCCTTTTGTTTGCCTGTTCTTGGGCAAATTTAGTTGGCGCTCATGGTGGGTGTCTTTTAGGTCCCAGTTGTTGCTAGTCAACTTTCAGTAGACACCCCCATGAGTGTCTTTCAGAAGCCCTCCTAAAACACACCTGTTTCGACTGTTGTCAGTGACTGTTAGTTCCCCCTTCTGTTTGAGAGACATTCTTGCTGGGGAACGTAACACTAACACAACAAAATGTGGAATAAGTCAAGGGGTATGAATACTTTCTAAAGACATTGTAGTGTGTGTGTATATTATATATATATATATATATATATATATATATATATATATATATATATATATATATATATATATATATATATTATACACACACACACACACAGTGCTGTGAAAAAGTATTTGTCCCCTTCCTGATTATCTTTGTGTAATATTACAATTTGTTTGATGATCTGAAACATTTAAGTGTGACAAATGTGCAAAAAAATAAAATCAGGAAGGGGCAAATACTTTTTCACAGCACTGTGTGTAAATATATATATAGTCTAGTGAGTGTGCAGTAACAATATAGCCTAGACTATGGTCACCATTTCAAACTAAGAATCATGTTGATATTGCTAAATGTATTATGACATAAGCAATATCAACACAAATAAGAGGTCTGATTTCCAGTCAGGTCTGTCCATCAGTTGGATACAACAGAGCCACTGCCAATCCAATAATAATCACACCACAGCTTCCTCCCTTTGCAATTCTAAGTGTAGTAGCTCCACAGATCAATGATGACAGTTTTATTACCCTGCTCACAAGGTTATAAGCTGTTAGCCTGTTCCCTCCACCAGCCTTTACAAAACAGGCTTTATCCACACCTCCCTGTTCATAACGGATTCCACCAACACTCTTTCTAGCACTTCTTTTTCAGATAGTATCTACAGTGAATTCGGAAAGAATTCAGACCCCTTCCCTTTTTCCACATTTTCTTTTTCCTCATCAATCTACACACAATACCCCATAATGACAAAGCGACATTTTTGCAAATGTATTACAAATAAAAAACTGAAATACCTTATTTACATAAGTATTCAGACCCTTTGCTACTCAAAATTGAGCTCAGGTGCATCCTATTTCCATTGATCATCCTTGAGATGTTTCTACAACTTGGTTGGAGTCCACCTGTGGTAAATTCAATTGATTGGACATGATTTGGAAAGGCACTGTCTATTTAATTTATTTATTTATTTAACTAGGCAAGTCAGTTAAGAACAAAATCTTATTTACAATGACGGCCTACACCGGCCAAACCCGGAAGACGCTGGGCCAATTGTGCGCCGCCCTATGAGACTTCCAATCACAACCGGTTGTGATACAGTCTGGATTTGAACCAGGGTCTGTAGTGACGCCTCTAGCGGTGAGATGCAGTGCCTTAGACCGCTGCGCCACTCAGGAGCCCGTCTATATCAGTTCCCAAAGTTGACAGTGCATGTCAGAGCAAAAACCAAGGATTGTGTTAAGGCACAGATCTGGGGAAGGGTACCAAAACCTTTCTGCAGCATTGAAGGTCCCCAAGAACACAGTGGCATCCATCATTCTTAAATGGAAGATGTTTGGAACCACCAAGACTCTTCCTAGACTTGGCTGCCCGGCCAAACTGAGCATTCGGGAGAGAAGGGCCTTGGTTAGGGAGGAGACCAAGAACCCAATGGTCACTCTGACAGAGCTCCAGAGTTATTGTATGGAGATGGGAGAACTTTCCAGAAGGACAACCATCTAACCAGCACTCAACCAATCAGGCCTTTATGGTAGAGTGGCCAGACGGAAGCCACTCCTCAGTAAAAGGCACATGACAGCCTGCTTGGAGGAACAAGATTCTCTTGTCTGATGAAACCAATATTGAACTCTTTAGCCTGAATGCCAAGTGTCACATCTGGAGGAAACCTGGCACCATCCCTAAGGTGAAGCATGGTGGTGGTGGCAGCATCATGCTGCGGGAAGGTTTTTCAGCAGCAGGGACTGGGAGACTAGTCAGGATCGAGGGAAAGATTAACGGAGCAAAGTACAGAGAGATCCTTGATGAAAACCTGCTCCAAAGCACTCAGGTCCTCAGACTGGGGCGAAGGTTCACCTTCCAACAAGACAACGACCCTAAGCACACAGCCAAGACAATGAAGGAGTGGCTTCAGGACAAGTCTCTGAATATTCTTGAGTGGCCCAGCCAGAGTCCGGACTTGAACCTGATCGAACAACTCTGAAGAGACTTGAAAATAGCTGTGCAGCGAAGCTCCCCATCGAACCTGACAGAGCTTGAGAGGATCTGCAGAGAAGAATGGGAGAAACTCCCCAAATACAGGTGTGCCAAGCTTGTAGCGTCATACCCAAGAAGACTTGAGGCTGTAATCGCTGCCAAAGGTGCTTCAACAAAGTACTGAGTAAAGGGTCTGAAAACTTATGTAAATGTGATATTTAAGATTATTTTTTAATACATTTGCAAACATTTCTAAAAACCTGTTTTTGCTTTGTCATTATGGGGTATTGTGGGTTGATTGATAAGGGGGAAAAAACGATGTAATCAATTTTAGAAAAAGTCAAGGGGTCTGAATACTTTCCGAATGCACTGTATATTGAAATAGGTTTTAGGCTACTCCTAATGCTCATTATCATGGCTGTTCGTGGTCGTTTGGGCTTCTTTAGTATAATGGACTGATTGTAAGTCTCTTTGGATAAGAGCGTCTGTTAAATGACTTGAATGTAAAATGTAACACAGGTAGGCAACACCAGTCTGCAATGATCGTGAGATGTGCTATTCAAAATGTAACACAAGGTAGGTAGAGCTAGTCTACCCATGAGAAAAGCAGTTGTGATCCCCCTCCTTCCCCTTCAGTTGAACAGCATGATTAATGAGCACCTTCCACTGGTGTTTCTTCTAATTGCCAGCCCACTCTGCTCAACCAGCATAATGCATACACACAATGGGAGTGGAGAGAGGGAGGGAGATTGAGAGAGAAAACAGAGGGAGAAAGACAGCGAGAGAGGCTCCTTTCAGCCAGGTGCTTTCCATTTCTCCACGCATTAATCATTCTCCTTTCAATAAGCTGGGTGCATCTCAAAAGTCACCCTGTTCCCTATGTAGTGCACTACTTTTTAGCCCAGGCTGTTGTCAAAAGTAATGCACTATACAGGGAATAGGAGGCCCGTTCAGCCAGACAGCTGGTTTCCTGGAGGATGCTCTGACTGCCACCGTTGCTTGACAACAGCACGTTGAACAACTTTTTAATGTTATCTGTGAAACCCACCAGCACCAAGATGTCTGTAAACGCAGCTCTTCCTCCCGGGATGGAGGCGGGGTCTTTGACCTTCCACACAATCATTTAAGTCTTTTGTCTTGTCTTCAATGAATGGAACATAG
This sequence comes from Salvelinus namaycush, assembly GCF_016432855.1. NCBI lineage: Eukaryota > Metazoa > Chordata > Actinopteri > Salmoniformes > Salmonidae > Salvelinus > Salvelinus namaycush. The sequence goes on from NC_052313.1 coordinate 58,292,970, forward strand.
ACTAGACGACTTACACTGAGGCTCATATTACCATACATTAATATTATTTATGCTTTCTTATCCACGGACAGGTAGGCTATTCAGGTAGTGGGATTATTTTTCTGGGACCTGTACCTATCTTTCAATATCAACAACCTTATGTTATTTTTAGTATTACACAGTTATTGATTACTGTATTGTTGGGTTTAGAGTTAGCAAAAAAGGCATTTCACTGTACTCGTCCACGTGAAAACAATAAAACTTGAAAACGTTTTTTTAAACGGGAACACACCTCACTAATCCTATCAGATCTACAAGCTCTAGGATCATTAAGCTAAGTCATGCATTAGGCCTATGTCAGCATGCAAATAAAGCTATTTTACATACTTGTCACATTTTCCTCGTCACTGCATCGTGATGAATCAGCATTTTGTAATTAATTCATTAATAAGCCTTTATAATTGATGTAGAGCTGTTTCTGCTTAGTCTGGCTCAGCAAAGCAAACGCCTGGCTGACAATTACACCCCCATCTCAAATGAAACACTGTTTATATCATACAATAAGGAGGGGGGTAGTTTTAACTTATTTTAAGTCATATCTTTAAATCTATTGGCTAAGGATGTGACAAATCACACATGACATCCAAACTGAGAATATCATCGGGGACCAGTTGTGTGTTGGGGACCTGTGTTGGGGTCCGGGGATTTGATGCACACATCAACATCGGCTGTGGTATTGAATTTCAAAGTCATTTTGAAGCTCAGGCAAGAGAAACAACAACACAGTCTATCTGTCTATTGATCTGTCGTAACACCAGCGTCGGCGTGGCAACCCTTACAAGTGGCCCCGGCAGACACTTACAATAACGCTTTAGTTAGATGGCATGTGATGTACTTCGCACAACCTCATTCAAATATAATTTTTAAGTCAACTGACATTATGCCCGAGTGGAATGCAATGTAACTGACATTATGCCCAAGTGGAATGCAATGTAACTGACATTATGCCCGAGTGGAATGCAATGTAACTGACATTATGCCCGAGTGGAATGCAATGTAACTGACATTATGCCCGAGTGGAATGCAATGTAACTGACATTATGCCCGAGTGGAATGCAATGTAACTGACATTATGCCCGAGTGGAATGCAATGTAACTGACATTATGTCCGAGTGGAATGCAATGTAACTGACATTATGCCCGAGTGGAATGCAATGTAACTGACATTATGTCCGAGTGGAATGCAATGTAACTGACATTATGCCCGAGTGGAATGCAATGTAACTGACATTATGTCCGAGTGGAATGCAATGTAACTGACATTATGTCCGAGTGGAATGCAATGTAACTGACATTATGCCCGAGTGGAATGCAATGTAACTGACACTACATTATCATAAGAAGATTAGTATCAGGCTCCCAGCCTTTCTAAATTGCATTACAAATAAATAAATTGGCATCAACGTAATTCCAAACCAGGCTACATATTGATGCGAGGTGGGCAATCAAACAACCTGATTCTCGATTAGAAGAGTCTGTACAATGTATAACTATTAGCTAGAGTTCTTCAATACAAACATGTCAACCTCTGTCCACGGAGGGTGTCCTAAAAGACAAACCAAACTTGGCAGTCAATGTGTGTGTTGCTCTGATCTGCCTCAGCCTCTGGTCCCACTACAACAACTCCAACACAGCACCTGGCCCTGCTCTCCTGATCGCTAACAGCTTGCATCACTAGTCTCCATGGAGAAACCGTACACAGAGCCCTACAAAGCCCAGATAGTGTTTACTGTCACATTAATGCCTCCAACATATTGACTGGATGACTCATCCTCATAGTACAGCACTTCTACTGTCCCTGTATTGATCTACTGCTCAGGCTGACTACTCTGACCTGACTGTCCCTGACTGCCTGTCCCCTGGGATTCTGACATCCACTGATTGACTGACTGACGAGTAGTCAGGCTCTGGCTGGCTTTTTCTTCTGCTGCTCACATTGTGTGAGGCTGAGGTGATTCAGGCTACAGGCTTAATACAACTTTTTTTTTATTTTTGATTAGCTTTTAAAGTAAAAATGACTTATTGAATAAAGTGAGCACAAACTGTGCTTCTGCTTACTATTTGGGACCTTGGCCGGGTTACTGTAAAGTACTTTGTGACAAAGCTGTTGATGTAAAAAGGGCTTTATAAATCAATCAATTTGATTGATAACCAGTTTACTAACAACCACCTACCTTCCATTCTTTGATAGGGCGAATTTGACCCCCTCCTTTTGGAATGGCATCAGTCTCTGTTGTAGCTTGTCTGGGAGAAATGACAACTGACTGTCCCATTTCCTGTCAACATGGGAGTTCTGGGGATCACAATCCCTATCCTGGACCTCACTCATGGCCCGTCTTGACTTTTAGATACCTTTCCAGAGAATGAAAAGAGAGCGAAAAAACAACAGTAAGAAGAAAAACCAACCCTGGCTGACAATTAATCATCCAGCCTGGCTTTGGCATTTTGCAAAAATGGAGGCACTACTCAAATTTGCCTCCATGTGGGTTCGATTCCCACGGGGCCAGTATGAAAATGTATGCACTTACTAATGTAAGATGCTATGGATAAGAGCGTCTGCTAAATGACTAAAATGCCTATTTAAAATGCTTTCAGTGCCGTTTTACAGCTTGGTGATGCACCATGTCTCAGTACAACTGTCCTCCCCATGCATGTATTTACCTGCGACAATATCAGGAACAGGCTGCTGAACTGCCACGAGATGACCGCTCCTCTTCTCCTATTGGTAAGGTGCTAAGAGACTGCTGGGTTACCCAATGCAAGGATATCTGTTAAGGTAAGACAAAGAACGAGAAGACTATTGATGCTAGGAAGAATAGGGATACAGGAGGATGGTTACAAAGGTACTCTGACAAATACGGTTACATTAACTTCCACGGTAACGTTAGCTAACTAGTTAGCTATGCACAGCAAATTCCCTCCACGTTTTTAGCTACAGCTCAAATCAATTCAAACCATGTACAATAGATTGTACATGCTAAGGCTTTGCACTTGTTAGTTTGAAAAAATACATTAGTAAGAGGATACAGACCACCAGTGCAGAAATGTTTTGATACAGATTTGCATGTGCAGTAGTTTCGCGGGAAACTTTGACAGTAGCTACGTAGTTTGCGTAGCGGATTCCATAGGAGTTGCGTTCAAGATAAGAAGCCTGCAACTTTCTTGAATCTTGACTAAAAAGCTGTTTTTATTTTTTTTCCAACGATACTTTTCTAAGTGATTTCAAATGCATATCGACTTTTCTATCAGACTCAAAAGCATGCTAAATACATCTAATTTTAGTCGTACATGACCCCTACAGTAGAACGATCACTGGACGCTCATTCGGATTTGCTGGGCATACTGTCAGTCCCAATGCTTCCTGCTGTACTCTCCAATTTCCCGGATTTGCTGTTTCGTCTTGTGCTGAATGTTAGCCTCGGTCTGTTGCCGCTACACACTGATCTTTCCCGTGGCCACACGCAGCTACAGCTGTTTTTATAAATCATTCTGTTTTGTCAACGTTTCTGGTAAGACAACATGTGTTTGTTTCTTCGCACACGTTCTTTGTAGGGATTAACGGTGAATTTGTGTAGTTAGGTTATCAAATTACAATCTTAGTGGCAAATTTAGCTAGCTTAGTTAGCTAACTAGCTAAGGTCGGAATAATTTGTCGAGCTGAAGGGCTACGTTAGCTAACTAGCTTGTTGGCTAGCTAGCTAAACTCAAAGGAATTCAAAGTTCAACTTGGCACAGGTAAGAGTTGCGTTTAGATGGCTTGATTTTAATACAAACAAATCATTAATAACGAGCTAGTTAGCTAAAATAGTTATCATTTATCGTGGTTAGCTAACGTACCTAGCTTCCCCCGAAGCGCCGCAAGCAAGGCCTGCTCGTTTGCCTCATCAATAACTAGCTACCTTTGCAAACTCGCTGTTGGCTAGTTAACAATAGTAACTAGCTAGTTAGCTATACATTTTAGGCATGCAGGAATGATACCTCTGTACAAACTAAATATACATGTTTGAAATAACACTGTTTTTCTAGTTAGTTCTAGTTGGTAGAACTAAGGAACACTAACGTTATATCGTGCAGTTCGTGCCTTTAAGTAACTTTGTTTTCGCGTTAACTGTCCTCTAATGGCAATGGTTAACGTTCACCAGCCTGTATATGTCAATGTGAGAATAAATAACATGCTAAAATGGTGGAGAGAACAACGTTGCTCCCCAGTCCGAGGTACCTGTTGAGAACATCCACAAGAGGTGTCCTTCCACCGCAGTTCTCTTACCCGTTCACAATACACAAACAAACAAAACACTCCTTCACATAGTCCTCGAGCTCTGGTGCAGTTCATAATTGGAGCATGGACAACATCTTATTTCAAGGCATGTCATGAGCATGACGCAAAAGCCCTACTAACTATTTGGGCTAATTGTGTTTAACATATTCTGCATGACACTTCTCTTCTGTATCATGTTCAGCTGTCCTCATATCGCTTTCTATTCCTCTTGTCAGAGGGATGGAGTGCTGAAAGAACGGTCACTGACAGGGCTTGTCTTCAGACTTTCATTCTAAAGTAGGGAATGTATTAATGTTAAATCACTATCATGCCACCAATAATGTGTAATTTGATTGCCAATTTGCTGGGATCTCTCTATGCAGGCATACCTGGGCTCCCGAGTGGTGCCACAGTCTAAGGCACTGCATCAGTGCTAGAGGCGTCACTACAGACACCCTGGGTTGAATCCAGGCTGTATCACAACCAGCCGTGATTGGGAGTACCATAGGGCGGCGCACAATTGGCCCAGCTTCATCCGGGTTTTGCCGGTGTAGGCCGTCATTGTAAAAAATAATTAGTTAAATAAAGGTAAAAACATAAAAGTGCCTACCATTGGCTTGGCTGGTGTGATGAAGTGTTTTATACTACTAAAGTAAATGGGTGACATGTTGTCAGCTCAGTGTCCTTCCTACCGCTTCTATAATGAGGATACAGAGTCTACTACAGGAGTGTTTCCCTGCTGTCTGTTCAACCCAAGGGAGGCTCATTAGGATAGTGTTATGCTATTGCCATAAATGGAGAACTTGGTGAGGAAATATAGCCTAACTAAGCACATCCGTCACTTCTCACAGCAAATTAAAACGCAACGCCTAATAGGCTAATGTATGAAGCGTTGCCGAGACAGCAGTTTTGTTGAAATAGTGGTCCCTTTTTTGTCTGGCTTTGGAGTTCGTTAATCGAAGAGGAAACGCTCCAGTTAGCTGATAGCTAGATGCAGAACCCCACTGTGGGCTTGTTTGATGAGTAGTTATATTGTTCTGTAAACATTAGGGCTATAGCTTGGTTTGAGAGTGACTTATGCTAGGCTACAGTTTTATAACTTTCACTGCCGTATTGTATTTGAATGTCTATTTATAAAGTCAAGGAGGCACACTTCCTGCCTGAGTTATGAACTATCTATCCTGGTTGTCTAGTGCTGCCATTAATAATTCTGAGACGAGGCTCAACGATTCGTCTTTCATAGCTGGAGGCTCTGCCGTTAGGAGTGCAGTGACACAACTCTTGATTTATGCTCAAATTAGGGGTGTAAATTCAGAATATTGAATAGCCTGATGCTGTGTTAATTCTTCTGAGTTAATTACTCAGGTGTGTGTGTGCTCGCACGCAAGCGTGCGTCTGTGCATTTGTGTATGGTGGGGGGAGCGGGAGATCATGATGAAATTGTACTCTAAATGCTTTATGTTCTTATCCGACTTCCTCCTTGTGATATTGTCAGACAGACGTCAGTAACGTAGGTAGGTCCATCCTGTTTCACAGCTTGACACAGTGAACATTGCAACGTGATTGATTCCTCTTTGTTTATCGATTGGGTGCATAAAAGGAGACTACTTGCATTTTGCTAGGCTGTTGGGTTTATGAGATTCAGTGACCGTGTTGGTGGCGTAGCTACTTCAGTTGGTGAACTTGTAACTGTCGTGAAAAATGTGATCAGATCAGTTGTCACCAGCGTCTGTTGCTAAGGGACAGGGAGAACTTTCCTCCTACCCTGACAGTATCTATTATTTACTTCAGTTTTTAAAGGATTGGAACAAATAACACATGATTTCCCCTATAACTACGTTTTATAATCACTCTGAACGTCTCCATTAATTAGTAGCACTTTAACATACTACAATTGACTTGAGCATATTTTCTGTGGTTAGTTGTAGAGCTGGGCGGTACACCATATTTGACCATATACTGGTATTGATGCATGGACCGGTTTGGGTTTTTACTTTACCTTCTATAGCGGTATTTTAATGTTTGGTTTGTTAAATGTGAAACACCGTGTGTAAAGTCGTCTCCGTCTGCTCTCCATCTCTCCATGCTGCTTTCCACACAGACCTAGCCACATTTGCTGTTGCTTGACCACGAGACACTTGCGTTCAGTCTGCATGGTCAATGTAGCACATGCAAAAATGTTAATGACCACGATGCTGTTTTCACTTTGCTTCTTAATGTAAATCCCCTAGTGTTCTATAATTACACTATTAGCTTGTGTTTCTTACATCTGCCAACCGCTAGTTTGTCTTGGCAAGTTTGGCCTAAATCTTGTTTGCCGCTAATCGCTAGTTAGCTGGCTAGCTAGCTAACTAGTTCAAATCCAAATCAAAGTGTATTTGGTCACATACACATGGTTAGCGGATGTTAATGTGAGTGTAGCGAAATGCTTGTGCTTCTAGTTCCGACAGTGCAGTAATATCTAACAATTCCACAACTACCTAATACATACAAATGTGAAGGGATTGAATAAGAATATGTCCATATAAATATATGGATGATCGATGGCTGAGCGGTATAGGCAAGATGCAATAGCTGGTATAAAATACAGTATATACATATGAGATCAGTAATGTAAGATCTGTAAACATTATTTAAAGTGACTAGTGATCCATTTATTAAAGTGGCCAATGATTTGAGTCTGTGTATATAGTAGAGGTCGACCGATTTTATGATTTTTCAATACCGATTATTGGAGGACATAAAAAAGCCGATACCGATTAATCGGTCTGCTTTTTTTATTTATTATTTGTAATAATGACAATTACAACAATACTGAATAAACACTTATTTTAACTTAATATATTACATCAATAAAATCTATCCTCAAATAAATAATGAAACATGTTCAATTTGGTTAAAATAATGCAAAAACAAAGTGTTAGAGAAGAAAGTAAACGTGCAATATGTGCCACGTAAAAAAGCTCAAGTTTAAGTTCCTTGCTCAGAACATGAGAACATATGAAAGCTGGTGGTTCCTTTTAACATGAGTCTTCAATATTCCCAGGTAAGAAGTTTTAGGTTGTAGTTATTATAGGACTATTTCTCTCTATACCATTTGTATTTCATTAGCCTTTGACTATTGGATGTTGTAATAGGTACTTTAGTATTGCCAGCCTAATCTCGGGAGTTGATAGGTTTGAAGTCATAAACAGCGCAATGCTTGAAGCACAGCAAAGAGCTGCTGGCAAATGCACGAAAGTGCTGTTTGAATGAACGCTTACGAGCCTGCTGCTGCCTACCACCGCTCAGTCAGACTGCTCTATCAAATCATAGACTTAATTATAATATAATTACACACAGAAATATGAGCGTTAGGTCATTTAATATGGTCAAATCCGGAAACTATCATTTAGAAAACAAAATGTTTATTCTTTCAGTGAAATATGGAACCGTTCCGTATTTCATCTAACGGGTGGCATCCATAAGTCTAAATATTCCTGTTACATTGCACAACCTTCAATGTTATGTCATAATTACGTAAAATTCTGGCAAATTAGTTCGCAACGAGCCAGGCGGCCCAAACTGCTACATATACCCTGACTCTGTTGCACAGAACGCAAGAGAAGTGACACAATTTTCCTAGTTAAAATACATTCATGTTAGCAGGCAATATTAACTAAATATGCAGGTTTAAAAATATATACTTGAGTATTGATTTTAAGAAAGGCGTTGATGTTTATGGTTAAGTACACATTGGTGCAACGATAGTGCTTTTTTCGCGAATACGCTTGCTAAATCACCCGTTTGGAGAAGTAGGCTATGATTCAATGATAAATGAACAGGCATCGATTATATGCAGTGCAGGACAAGCTAGATAAACTAGTAATATCATCAACCATGTGTAGTTAACTAGTGTTTATGTTAAGATTGATTGTTTTTTATAAGATATGTTTAATGCTAGCTAGCACCTTACCTTGGCTCCTTGCTGCACTCGCATAACAGGTAGTCAGCCTGCCACGCAGTCTTTTTGTGGAGTGCAATGTAATTGGCCATGATCGGTTGTCCAAAAATGACGATTACAGATTTGTTATGAAAACTTGAAATGGGCCCTAATTAATCGGCCATTCCAATTAATCGGTTTGACCTCTAGTATATAGGCAGCAGCCTCTCAATGTTAGTGATGCTGTTTAACAGTCTGATGCCCTTGATAGAAGCTATTTTTCAGTCTCTCGGTCCCAGCTTTGATGAACCTATACTGACCTCCCCTTCTGGATGGTAGGGGGTTGAACAGGCAGTGGCTTGGGTGGTTGTTGTCCTTGATTTTTTTTGGCCTTCCTGTGACATCGGTTGCTGTAGGTGTCTTGGAGGGCAGGTAGTTTGCCCCCGGTGATGCGTTGTGCAGACCTCACTGCCCTCTGGAGAGCCTTGCGGTTGAGGGCCATGCAGTTGCTGTACCGGCCCAACAGGATGCTCTCAATTGTACATCTGTAAAAGTTTGTGAGGGTTTTAGGTGAAAAGCAACATTTCTTCAGCCTCCTGAGGTTGAAGACGTACACTTTTGGTTAATAAATGTATTGAGTCAGAACAAACGTAATTAGCTTTACAGCCTGATACTACCAGTGATGGTTTAGACCTAAATCAGCATGTTTGTGCAACAGTATCTTCTAAATCAAAGAGGAATACGCAAAGCATGAATATGTTCGCTACATGAAGTAGCTAAGAGAACATTCAATGTAGCCAAAGGTTATAGGGTCCCTTTGGAAACACTTTGGTTCCTACCTTGTCACAATAACTCCTCCCTGGCATTTCTATTCGTTGTCATGTCAAACAACACTGTATTCAAAGTGCCCACTGTTATATTCTAACTATAGAATTACAATAATCATTCTATTTTCATGATTCCACCAGGTCACAAGTGTTTTACTCTAAAGTCAAAGTCAAGTCAAATTCCAATTGCAACGTTTGGTTCAAAATAAGGCCTATATTGTTTGTCCATAACGTGCAGCCCTACGTGGCAGTGTGGAAATGATCTCAAATGAGTGCAGGAAATGCAGGAACCTATGAAAATGCTGAAAATTATTTTTGTTTGAATTGAACAGTATAAAACAATCAGAATGCAGAAAGACCCGTTTTGAAATCACGTAGTATCTATGTGTTGCCACCTTAGGATCACACACTACTCATAAAGAACATGTACAACTTTTATTATTCAAAAATATAAAATAGCAGCAAATACCGTCCATTTTTTATTTTATGCAGCAATATGTTATTTGGGCCATATCGCCCGGCACTAGTTGGTTGGAGCAGTCTTGTGCCTTGTCTCCGTCTGGTTGAAATATACCCAACTGTAATGGGCAAGGTCCACTTTGAACAGCTTGTCCTCTCATTGGACATCCATCCCCTCCCATGGTGTGTCCTGTTCTCTCATTGGCCACCATACCCTCCCATGGTGTGTCCTGTTCTCTCATTGGCCACCATACCCTCCCATGGTGTGTCCTGTTCTCTCATTGGCCACCATCCCCTCCCATGGTGTGTCCTGTTCTCTCATTGGCCATCCATCCCATGGTGCATGGTTTGTCCTATTCTCTCATTGCTGTATATGGGGAGACAGACGCCCCTCCTGTCTCTCTCGTCTGTCTCTCCACTCTGTCCCCCTACTCACTCTCTCTCTCTCCTCTCTGTCCCCCTACTCTCTCTCGCTCCTCTCTGTCCCCCTACTCTCTCTCGCTCCTCTCTGTCCCCCTACTCTCTCTCGCTCCTCTCTGTCCCCCTATTCACTCTCTCTCTCTCTCCTCTGTCCCCCTACTCTCTCTCGCCTCTCCTCTCTGTCTCCCTCCTCCTTTCCTTTGTCCCTCGCCTCCCTCCTCTGGTGTAAGCGCATGGCAGGGCAGCAGAATCGGTAATGAAGAAAGCGCCCAATTTAGCCTCCTCAGCCGCGCGCTCCTCTGAGATGTGCTTCCTGCCTGCCTCTCTGCCTGGGTGCAGCGAGGCGGGGTGCTGTGAGTGGCTGAGCTAGAGCTGACATCACAGGGGCCAGCTGTTGATTTGGTGCTGTCTCTGAGGCTGGGGCGAGTCACTGACTCCGTCAGGCGCCTACTGAGGGGCTCTGGCAGGTAGACACACACACACACACACGAACCCACAACGATAGGAGGCTGTGTGAGACTACTGCTGCTGCAGGGAGCGAGTCGCTCCGAGCAGCTACGTCCTCCTCAACCAATGCTGCCTTGGGTACTACGGACTCCTCCAACAGCTTGCAATGAACATAAGGAGGGCTGCTATGTGGCAGGTAGGTCTTGGTTTCTGTCCTTACCAAAGAGTTTGTATTTGGTGAAGGAAGGAGCCCATTGGAAAGTCAGGAGTAATGGTTTAAGTTCCAGATAATATCTACTAAGGCTTTTGGTAGCCTTTTCAGACTTGAATCATTCAGACGTTGTGCTGGGTTCTCAATCATCTGTCTGTTAGTATCTTAGACCTTGAGCTTCATTTTGAAAGCCGTGATTTATTGTTGAGATTTTGTTTTGTTGGCTATGTTTTCAAAATGATCCTTTTGAGACGCAGTTAAACATCACAGCAGTCTTCTACAATATGTTCTAAGCTACAGTTGTGAATTTCATTGACCATTTAAGCTACAGGGTTTATCTGGTGACGATAAGGGCTCGGTTTCCAAAGGATGCACAGCAAGGCTGCATTCAGTGAACAGGGGATCTGTAGACTGTGTTCAGTGTGTTAGGGGATCTGTAGACTGTGTTCAGTGTGTTAGGGGATCTGTAGACTGTGTTCAGTGTGTTAGGGGATCTGTAGACTGTTCAGTGTGTTGGGGGATCTGTAGACTGTGTTCAGTGTGTTGGGGGATCTGTAGACTGTGTTCAGTGTGTTGGGGGATCTGTAGACTGTGTTCAGTGTGTTGGGGGATCTGTAGACTGTGTTCAGTGTGTTGGGGATCTGTAGACTGTGTTCAGTGTGTTGGGGAACAGGGTTCTGTAGACTGTGTTCAGTGTGTTGGGGAACAGGGTTCTGTAGACTGTGTTCAGTGTGTTGGGGAACAAGGGATCTGTAGACTGTTCAGTGAATCCCCAATATGAATTCAGCAGCAGTGCACCTCCACTGCTAAATCGTGGTCTTCACTACAAATGTAAAATATATATATACACTTTTCGGGATACGAAAACGTTTTCCGTTCTAACTTAAACGACTAAAACCAGATATAAAGTATGTATAAAATATAATGGAGCAATACATTAATAAATAAGATCATCTTTGAGAACTAACAATCACCAAAACAAAAACTAGACAGTCAGGGAGAATCTAAAATTCCCAAAATGTCTTGACACTTTGCTACCGCTGCTGAAAAGAATCCTAGGGGAAACACTGCAGTGTATTGGTGAACAGGGGCTGTGTTCTGATTAGCGTTGTGTCTTGGCGTGGCTTACTTTCATCAGTACACTAATGACCATAGATAAGCCATTAAGAGGCTTGTGTTGCGTTGCCTCTGCACAGCTTGCATTTCTGCTCCTCAGTATATTGTTTCTGCAGGTGTTTCTGTTATTACAAATGGGTTTTTAATGACTGACTCCACTAGTGTGATGTACAGCGCCTTCAGAAAGTATTCATACCCCTTGACTTATTCCACGTTTTGTTCCAGCCTGAATTCAAAATGGATTAAATGTATTTTTTCCACCCATTTTCACTCTATACCCCCATAATGACAGTGAAAATATGTTTTTAGGAGTGTTAGCTAATTTATTTTAAATAAAATACTGAAATATTTAATTTTACGTACGTATTCACACACCCTGAGCCAATACTTTGTAGAATTAATTTTGGTAGTGTTTACGGCTGTGTGTCTTTCTGGGTAAGTCTCGGAGAGCTTTCTACACCTGGATTGTGCAACATTTGCCCATTTAAAAAAAAAATATCTAGATATATTTTCATATTCTTCAAGCTCTGTTAAATTAGTTGTTCATCATTGCTAGACAACAATTTTCAGGTCTTACCATAGATTTTCAAGCAGATTTGAGTCAAAACTTGTTTTAGGTTATTGTCCTGCTGAAAGGTGAATTAATCTCCCAGTGTCTGGTGGAAACCAGACTGAACCAGGTTTTCCTCTAGGATTTTGCCTGTGCTTAGCTCTTTAAAAAGAAATCCTAAATAACTCCCCAGTCCTTAACGATTACAAGGATACCCATAACATGCTGCAGCCACCACTATTTGCCCTAAACATAACACTTTGTATTCAGGACAAACAGTTCATTGCTTTGTCAATTTTTTTGCAGTATTATTTTAGTGCGTTGTTGCAAATAGGATACATGTTTAGTATTAAAAAAAAATTAAAGAAGATTTTGCATGTTTTTTTTTCACTCTGTCATTTAGGTTAGTATTGTAGAGTAACTATAATGTTGTTGATCCATCCTCAGTGTTCTCCTATCACAGCCATTAAACTCTGTGACTGTTTTAAAGTCACCATTGTCCTCATGGTGAAATCCCTGAGTGGTTTCCTTCCTCTCCGGCAATTGACTTAGGAAGGACGCCTGTATCTTTGTAGTGACGGGGTGTGTTGATACATCATTCAAAGTGTAATTCATAACTTCAACATGCTCAAAGGGATATGCAATGTCTGCTTTTATTTGCCCTGCTTTGAGAGGCATTGGAAAATCTCCTTGCTTTTTGTGGTTGAATCTGTGTTTGAAATTCACTGTTCGACTGAGGGACCTTGCAATTATTTGTATGTGTGGGGTACAGAGATGAGACAGTCATTCAAAAGTCATGTTAAACACTTATTGCACACACAGTGAGTCCATGCAACTTGTTATGTGACTTGTTAAGCACATTTACCTGTAATTGAGGCTGAGCGATGAAATGAATACCTTTAGTCTGCACTTTATACCCCAGAGGGCTTAAGTCTCAATTATCATCAGCTCTCTCTAATCAATAACTCTCCTTATTATCAGACATGGCTCTGAGCCGGGGTACGGGCTTATTTACCCTGTTCAACACACTGATAATCAATAACTCTCCTTATTATCAGACCTGGCTCTGAGCCGGGGTACGGGCTTATTTACCCTGTTCAACACACTGATAATCAATAACTCTCCTTATTATCAGACCTGGCTCTGAGCCGGGGTACGGGTTTATTTACCCTGTTCAACACACTGATAATCAATAACTCTCCTTATTATCAGACCTGGCTCTGAGCCGGGGTACGGGTTTATTTACCCTGTTCAACACACTGATAATCAATAACTCTCCTTATTATCAGACATGGCTCTGAGCCGGGGTACGGGTTTATTTACCCTGTTCAACACACTGATAATCAATAACTCTCCTTATTATCAGACATGGCTCTGAGCCGGGGTACGGGTTTATTTACCCTGTTCAACACACTGATAATCAATAACTCTCCTTATTATCAGACATGGCTCTGAGCCGGGGTACGGGTTTATTTACCCTGTTCAACACACTGATAATCAATGTCATTTATTAGGCTTAAAGTAAACGGTATTACTATTCCTGTGACTTGATGGTTGGTTACGCAATACATTTAATCTTTCTATGCTTTCCCACTCTTGTTTTCTGTGTGACTAGAGCTGGAGAAGACCGCCTCATAGATGTCTGTCTGTTAGCTACTCAGTATGTTGGATGAATGGATGCCTTCGGCTGCTTTTCTCTGCTCTTGTATTGTTCCATCCTCCTACACAGTCTGGGCGGGAGGGAGACAGTCTCTCCTCTCGCTTGCTCCCCCCGCTCTTCCCCCACAGCACTTGGGCAGGGGGGGAGGTACTGCCCAAGCCTGGTGTGGACCGCCCTATCTGTGCGTGCAATCAGAATGGCCTCTTGTGCATTCCACAGGAGCAATTTCCTATTCGCTGTGCTAACATATTTGTCATTGAGTGGTCCATTTACAGCCGGCATATGATTAGTTAGCTCCCATTCCCCTGGCTGGCAGAGTGGCTGTGCCCTTTTGACCTCATTGTAGGTTTTTGAGAATACATTTTCATGGGTAGAAAAGTGTAGCATGGAAAAAGGCTTCGGCACTTACTCACCACTTCTACAGGTAGGCGGGCAGGATGGGTGTGTTTGTACCGTGGGGAATGGAGTTAAAGGGACTGTGAAGTGAAGAGGCTCTTTGCGGTTCAACCACTCAGATCAACTCAGAGCCTCAGATTCTGTTGTCAAGTACAGAGGAGCTGCTCAGTAACAGGAGACCCAGAGGATTTTACTGGGCTGTGTGTGTGTTCTTGGGTACGTGTAGACTTCTGGTCTGTTTGTGCCTGCCAGTGTTTATTCGTGTGTGTGTCACACTGTGTTCCATCTGCATGCATTAAGCCCCCTGTCCCTGACACCCCCCTCCCCCGTGTGTCACACAGACTTTCCCTGACACCCCCTCCCCCGTGTGTCACACAGACTGTCCCTGACACCCCCTCCCCCGTGTGTCACACAGACTGTCCCTGACACCCCCTCCCCCGTGTGTCACACAGACTGTCCCTGACACGCCCTCCCCCGTGTGTCACACAGACTGTCCCTGACACCCCCTCCCCCGTGTGTCACACACTGTCCCTGACACGCCCTCCCCCGTGTGTCACACAGACTGTCCCTGACACCCCCTCCCCCGTGTGTCACACAGACTGTCCCTGACACACCCTCCCCCGTGCCACACAGACTGTCCCTGACACGCCCTCCCCCGTGTGTCACACAGACTGTCCCTGATACCCCCTCCCCCGTGTGTCACACAGACTGTCCCTGACACCCCCTCCCCCGTGTGTCACACAGACTGTCCCTGACACGCCCTCCCCCGTGTGTCACACAGACTGTCCCTGACACGCCCTCCCCCGTGTGTCACACAGACTGTCCCTGACACGCCCTCCCCCGTGTGTCACACAGACTGTCCCTGACACGCCCTCCCCCGTGTGTCACACAGACTGTCCCTGACACACCCTCCCCCGTGTGTCACACAGACTGTCCCTGACACACCCTCCCCCGTGTGTCACACAGACTGTCCCTGACACACCCTCCCCCGTGTGTCACACAGACTGTCCCTGACACACCCTCCCCCGTGTGTCACACAGACTGTCCCTGACACACCCTCCCCCGTGTGTCACACAGACTGTCCCTGACACACCCTCCCCCGTGTGTCACACAGACTGTCCCTGACACACCCTCCCCCGTGTGTCACACAGACTGTCCCTGACACACCCTCCCCCGTGTGTCACACAGACTGTCCCTGACACACCCTCCCCCGTGTGTCACACAGACTGTCCCTGACACACCCTCCCCCGTGTGTCACACAGACTGTCCCTGACACAGAACTGACACGGTGATCTCCTGAACTCAGCGGCTTGCTCAGCCCTGCTGTTCCTCCCTGTCCGTGCAGCACAGCTCTGACTCCTAATGCAGCTTGTGTCTGGGGCCAGAATCTCGCTTGCTGTCTGTCTGGTTGGTTGAGTTCTACTGGTGTCACCAGCTAGTAGGGCTGACTGTAGTCATGTGAAGTTCCACACCTCTCTTTGTGTTGCTGCTGACTGCCAGACTGGAGGTTACCTTTGTTCTAGTAGTGTCTGCAGTTTACTGTCAAACCAGGATCTGCATACACAGCAGGGTGTGGTGAGGTAGAATAGGGTGAGGTAGAATAGGGTGAGGTAGAATAGGGTGAGGTAGAATAGGGTGAGGTAGAATAGGGTGAGGTGGAAAAGGATTATAAAGTGAGCAGGAATCCACCACTTGACCTTTTATCTGGCAGCATGCATGGGTCTGCTTCCCACTGGCCCGATGGGACTGTGTGGAATCAGGAGACGGGACTGTGTGGGATCAGGAGACGGGACTGTGTGGGATCAGGAGACGGGACTGTGTGGGATCAGGAGACGGGACTGTGTGGGATCAGGAGACGGGACTGTGTGGGATCAGGAGACGGGACTGTGTGGGATCAGGAGACGGGACTGTGTGGGATCAGGAGACGGGACTGTGTGGGATCAGGAGACGGGACTGTGTGGGATCAGGAGACGGGACTGTGTGGGATCAGGAGACGGGACTGTGTGGGATCAGGAGACGGGACTGTGTGGGATCAGGAGACGGGACTGTGTGGGATCAGGAGACGGGACTGTGTGGGATCAGGAGACGGGACTGTGTGGAGACAGGAGACGGGACTGTGTGGAGACAGGAGACGGGACTGTGTGGAGACAGGAGACGGGACTGTGTGGAGACAGGAGACGGGACTGTGTGGAGACAGGAGACGGGACTGTGTGGAGACAGGAGACGGGACTGTGTGGAGACAGGAGACGGGACTGTGTGGAGACAGGAGACGGGACTGTGTGGAGACAGGAGACGGGACTGTGTGGAGACAGGAGACGGGACTGTGTGGAGACAGGAGACGGGACTGTGTGGAGACAGGAGACGGGACTGTGTGGAGACGGGACTGTGTGGGATCAGGAGACGGGACTGTGTGGGATCAGGAGACGGGACTGTGTGGGATCAGGAGACGGGACTGTGTGGGATCAGGAGACGGGACTGTGTGGGATCAGGAGACGGGACTGTGTGGAGACAGGAGACGGGACTGCCTACTGGTTGCCAGAGAGAGCTTACTGTGGCGGGCGCTCTGCCCGGTAGATAGCACTGAGCTCTGGGACTAGGAGGAAGGTTGGAGTGGAGTAGCAGAACATGGGCATAGATGTAGAGCCCTTCTGACTGATGGAGAATCTGGTCTGTTACCTTCGATGTGAAGCTTCCATTTGGGAAATGATATGTCTGTCAGTGTCCACTCCAACATTGGTATTCTAAATATCATAGGGTTTTGATTGAAAAGTGTTAACTTCTGTTTTTTACGGCTGTTATTCCTGAATATGTAACGCTGCTCTGTTTTACATAACTGGCACGACAGAGTGGGTTTAACACGACCTCCATGCACTCAATGGCTCTGATGGATGAAACCTGTTTTACACATAGGCATGCACAGCCACAATATCGCTTTCTGTTTCTTTCCCTATCTCTTTCTTTCCCCATTTTTCTCTCTCGCACTCACACACGTGATATCCCCTGGACTCTGTCTGTCCATGTCAACCCTGTCACTGTCAGCGACCTATAACCCCATTCCATCAGTGTTTTCCAGTGCTCTAAGGGTCCTGACCCTCTGACCTCTTCTCTCCCTGTGACAGGTCTGTGATGGCCATGAGCAGCTTGGAGGGCAGTGCCACCGAGGCCGTTCAGATCTGGACACCAGAGACTCCGAGCTGGTGCTAAGGACATGGGACTCTCCCTCAGAGTTAGCGACAGGCTCAGCAGCACGAGACGTTACAGTGACAAACCAGCGGTGGCGCAGGACTGCTGCCCCCAGAGCCTTCTCACCCTCTGTAGGACGTCACCACCACAGGCCCAGGAGCACCCAGTAAGTAGCTTCCTGTAAGGAGAATAGGCCATTGGCCACAAAGTACATTGGAGGCCGGGGGGAAATTAAAAACAGCATTGACATCACTTCAGTCGAGAGAGACTGACAGATATTACAAATCAGCAATGCTGCACTTGAGTAGAAAATATGGTGTGCCGGAATAACTTAACAGATGTGGACTAGCCTGGTGTGGACTAGCCTGGTGTTATAGTTATTTCTCTTCAAGATGAACATGTTTGACCTGCCTCTCAGCCAGTTTCCACTCAGTATTCAGTAACATAACTAAAATAGCACACTGCAGAACACAAGAACAACATACATTTTGTTATTGAACAGAGTGTTTAAAGATGGATGTGAAAGGAGCAGGTTTTGGGGAGTAACTGAGTACATGTCATCTGATTTACAAAAAACATGTATCAGTTACAATACCAGCTAAAATATTGTAATCAGATTAGATACTTTTGAAAAACTAGATGATTACTTAAAAATTCAGAAAGGATGTTTGTGAGAGAAAGAAATGTATTTTGGCACCTTTCGGTTTCTCAGTGACATTCAATTTAGCATGGAAAAAAGTGTTTCAGTTTGTTCCACCTGAGAGTCTGATCACCAATCAGAGACCGCTGTGATGACACACCAGATGTGACCACCAATCAGAGACCACTATGATGACACACCAGATGTGTTTGATGGATCCTTTTCTCAAAGCCGGTGTGATGCATTTTACATCATACCTGCTATATTTCTGTATTTTGGAACTTCTGTATCTTGAAAATTGTATTGCTTATATACAAAACATTTTGGAACTATATCAACAAGGCACTAATGAAACAAATTAAGGGGAAGTAACCCAAAAGTAACGGGAAGTAATCAGATTACGTTACGGAGTTTGGGTAATCCAAAACTTACGTTACTGATTACATTTTTGGACAGGTAAGGTGCCGTTTTCAAGGGATTGTTAAATATATGAGCTATTTGGTTGTAATATCAGCACCTCTTGAAGAGCAGAGTCAGGACTACCCATCCCATTATTCCATGTTTATCTCTATCAGAGTTCTACAGCAAGGAACTGCATGCTTTTCATCAGCAAACATCAATTGATCATTTAACTGTAGATATGTGAGGGTAGCCTCACAATATCGCTCAATGTTGCCCACCATTAATTGGATTTGAGTGATGTAAATTAAGTGAAATATACTTGCCTAGTATGAGTGGTTTTAGGTTAATTTCCCATCCTTTGTGGGCTCTGCCTGTCAAGCAGCAGAAGGGCGAATTCGCCTATGTACTGTTATCTAATATTTACTTTGCTAGCTACCTGATGATAATGTTTACTTTTCAAGCTACCTGGTGATAATGTTTACTTTGCTATCTACCTGGTGATAACGTTTACTTTGCTAGCTACCTGATGATACTGTTTACTTTGCTAGCTACCTGATGATAATGTTTACTTTGCTAGCTACCTGATGATAATGTTTACTTTGCTAGCTACCTGATGATAATGTTTACTTTGCTAGCTACCTGATGATAATGTTTACTTTGCTAGCTACCTGATGATAATGTTTACTTTGCAAGCTACCCGATGATAATGTTTACTTTGCTAGCTACCTGATGATAATGTTTACTTTGCTAGCTACCCGATGATAATGTTTACTTTGCTAGCTACCTGATGATAATGTTTACTTTGCAAGCTACCTGATGATAATGTTTACTTTGCTAGCTACCTGATGATAATGTTTACTTTGCTAGCTACCTGATGATAATGTTTACTTTGCAAGCTACCTGATGATAATGTTTACTTTGCTAGCTACCTGATGATAATGTTTACTTTGCTAGCTACCGGTAGAAACAGTTGACCATACATATAGTGATAAGTAGACCTGATGTAGTTTTTTCTCCCACCAACCTAGGCCTACCTAGCGAAGTTGGCTAACATTATCCCCGTTTCAACATTGTTAATAAGGGTTTAATCAGGATTGCTGCTGACAGACGTGATAGACGACATTGACTGAGGGACCACGTCAAATTGGCTAGTTGGCTAACAACAAATCACGTCAGTATAGCTAGTTAACAAGTTAACATTCAGGGGATAAACTAGATGGCTGTATAGAAATATCTATAGTAGGTTTGGGCGGTTTCCAGATTGTCATATCCTCATACCGTCCTTCTCTCACACCGGGATTTACGGTACTACTGGCTTAGTACACAAACATGCAAAGAAGCCGGTTGGGCGTCTATTAGCAGAATAACAACAAAATTAGCACAAGTAACAGCAAAATATTGCTAGCAAAATATGCTAACGAGTGCAAACGAAAACAAACAAATTGCGAAGGCAGGCAACGCAGCTCATAAAGTTATACATGTATAGGTAGGAGCTACCGAATGATATTTTTGTTGAGTTTAGACATTTTACAAGTGAATGTGAGCGAGAGACATTATTCATTTGCACAAAGTTTTGACCGCATGCTTGTCTGAAGGACACTGTGTGGCGTCGCTAGGGCAACGGGCCTGCACTGTTCTGAGAAGATAGTGGAGAAGCACACCGCCCAGAACTGAGAGGAAAAACGCAAGGAAATCGAGCTGCAGTGGCAGCTGTACAGATGACTCATCCAAAGGGCTTTGACACCTCAAACACGGCAGAAAGCTAACACAATATGATGCACCGTGACGTTATTCATTCAGCCACGTTAATCTTAGGTGTCGCCCTAACGCAGAAAGATAAAACTTCGTGTGTTTTGTAAATGCAGATCTACAATGCTTCTTATTGTAATATCTGCTCGGCATCAGACTAATTTCGTTCTTCAGTTGCACTTCTCCACTCAGAATGGCCGTTGGTGAATTCTCATCTATCAGCAGATTGTGCTTTGACTGATGTGGAGCTACTTTTCTCCAGTACTTTTCTCTGTGTAGACAGCCTACTGTGCTCCGGTACTTTTCTCTGTGTAGACAGCCTACTGTTCTCCGGTACTTTTCTCTGTGTAGACAGCCTACTGTTCTCTGGTACTTTTCTCTGTGTAGACAGCCTACTGTTCTCTGGTACTTTTCTCTGTGTAGACAGCCTACTGTTCTCTGGTACTTTTCTCTGTGTAGACAGCCTACTGTGCTCCGGTACTTTTCTCTGTGTAGACAGCCTACTGTGCTCCGGTACTTTTCTCTGTGTAGACAGCCTACTGTGCTCTGGTACTTTTCTCTGTGTAGACAGCCTACTGTTCTCCGGTACTTTTCTCTGTGTAGACAGCCTACTGTGCTCCGGTACTTTTCTCTGTGTAGACAGCCTACTGTTCTCTGGTACTTTTCTCTGTGTAGACAGCCTACTGTTCTCCGGTACTTTTCTCTGTGTAGACAGCCTACTGTTCTCTGGTACTTTTCTCTGTGTAGACAGCCTACTGTTCTCCGGTACTTTTCTCTGTGTAGACAGCCTACTGTTCTCAGGTACTTTTCTCTGTGTAGACAGCCTACTGTTCTGCAGTACTTTTCTCTGTGTAGACAGCCTACTGTTCTCTGGTACTTTTCTCTGTGTAGACAGCCTACTGTTCTCTGGTACTTTTCTCTGTGTAGACAGCCTACTGTGCTCCGGTACTTTTCTCTGTGTAGACAGCCTACTGTTCTCCGGTACTTTTCTCTGTGTAGACAGCCTACTGTTCTCCGGTACTTTTCTCTGTGTAGACAGCCTACTGTTCTCTGGTACTTTTCTCTGTGTAGACAGCCTACTGTTCTGCAGTACTTTTCTCTGTGTAGACAGCCTACTGTTCTCTGGTACTTTTCTCTGTGTAGACAGCCTACTGTTCTCTGGTACTTTTCTCTGTGTAGACAGCCTACTGTTCTCTGGTACTTTTCTCTGTGTAGACAGCCTACTGTTCTCTGGTACTTTTCTCTGTGTAGACAGCCTACTGTTCTCTGGTACTTTTCTCTGTGTAGACAGCCTACTGTTCTGCAGTACTTTTCTCTGTGTAGACAGCCTACTGTTCTCTGGTACTTTTCTCTGTGTAGACAGCCTACTGTTCTGCAGTACTTTTCTCTGTGTAGACAGCCTACTGTTCTCCGGTACTTTTCTCTGTGTAGACAGCCTACTGTTCTCCGGTACTTTTCTCTGTGTAGACAGCCTACTGTTCTCTGGTACTTTTCTCTGTGTAGACAGCCTACTGTTCTCCGGTAAAATGCTACCTTCATCGATCTGAAATTACATGATCAATTGCTAAACTTACGGATCATGAAAAGCATTCAGGTCCTTGCTGTATAACTCTGATGAAGCTAAATGGGGAATTTTGGGAAATGTGAAGTTCTGACTCTGCTCTTCAAGAGGTGATGATATTGAAACCTGGTTGACAACATGGTTTCGAGGAGCTGGTGGTCTCCTTGCCCATCAGCAGTCAAATGGAACGTTCTACACTGTATTGTGAGGTTTTATTGATACCTGTCTATAGAGAGGGCCGTAGAGTCATGGAGTCATTGCACTCTTTGAACATTCTGGAATCCAGGGTGTCAGTGGGATTTTTCTATAGCCACAAGCTCTGTCCTCCAATAGTACTGACTGTCTCACAGTACTGACTGTCTCTTTCTCAATGTGTCTTTCTGGGATTCCTCTCTCCTCAAAATGAATTGGTCACTCCCCTCTGACCTTCTCCACCATGGGGTTTGAGAAGGATTCAAGGAAAGCCAAATTGAGACAGAGGCACAGAGCCACAGTGTTAATGTCAGGGACTGAATCAGATGGGGCCTCTCAACCTCTAATTAAAATCATTAATCACAGCTCTCATAAACCAGATGTCTCCTTCCCTAACCCTCCCATCTTTTCCTCTCTGATGTCTCCTTCCCTCTTCTCCTCTGTCTCCTTCCTTCTCCTCTCTCTGTCTCCTTCCCTAACCCTCCCATCTTTTCCTCTCTATGATGTCTCCTTCCCTCTTCTCCTCTGTCTCTGTCCTTCTCCTCTCTCTGTCTCCTTCCCTAAGCCTCCCCACCCCTCTTGTCTATGCTACTGCTGCTGCAAGAGAGACTTGCTACATTATTACCAAAAACCACTGCCCTGTCACTGTCCCTGCATTAGCCCCATTACAGTAGTCATTAGATTTCAGATGTTCTAACTAATAGAGATGTTTACAATTTCTCTTTAGCCCATGTTTTCTTTCTCTGTTCTCTGTAAATGCATGATATTTCAATGCCCATGTTTTCTCTCATTCTCTATTCTCTGTAAATGCATGATATTTCAATGCCCATGTTTTCCCTCTCTGTTCTCTGTAAATGCATGATATTTCAATGCCCATGTTTTCCCTCTCTGTTCTCTGTAAATGCATGATATTTCAATGCCCATGTTTTCCCTCTATCTGTTCTCTGTAAATGCATGATATTTCAATGCCCATGTTTTCCCTCTATCTGTTCTCTGTAAATGCATGATATTTCAATGCCCATGTTTTCTCTCTCTCTCTCTTCTCTGACTGTAGGTGTAAATGTCTTTTGATGTAGCTCTAATGGAAAATGATTTGCATTTTGATTAGTAAAATCCCAGTCTCTCTCCATCGTCTGTCTGTCTCTGTCTCCATCTCTAGGACCCCAGTAACAGCAGTGTTGTATAGAGACTCTCTGTAAGCTGTGCGTCTGATGAGGATGTCTGATCCTGTTACTGTAAAGGACATCAGTAGGACTGAGACCATGAAGGTTTGTGAGGCTAAAGTGGAGCTGGAGGCAGCAGACTGGACCGGAACCACAACACTAGGAGCAGACAGCAGACGGAACGGTGTGAAGGACAAACCCAAACAGGCTGGGAGCCTGGTGCTGGAACACAATGCCACCGGTCACCAAGACGGAAGCTGCTGTGACAACAAGAGGGAAACGTCACAGGTAAACACACCGGTGTAAACATAAACAGCCTTTTAGTGTGGACCAATGAGAAGATCAGTTTTCCATTAACACATCCAGAATTTGAACATGTTTTACCACTACTCTGGTAAATATGGTAATATAATTGAAATATGGTAATGTCATTGAGCTCACAATCAGTCATTAAAATACTCTAATGTAACAGATGAAACAAGTTGGTGAAAGATGTGCTGATACAGTGCAGCAAAACGTTCCTTTGTCTCAGGGTTGGAGGTAATGCTGACAGGGTATTGTCTCAGGGTTGGAGGTAATGTTGACAGGGCATTGTCTCAGGGTTGGAGGTAATGTTGACAGGGAATTGTCTCAGGGTTGGAGGTAATGCTGACAGGGTATTGTCTCAGGGTTGGAGGTAATGCTGACAGGGTATTGTCTCAGGGGTTGGAGGTAATGTTGACAGGGTATTGTCTCAGGGTTGGAGGTAATGTTGACAGGGTATTGTCTCAGGGTTGGAGGTAATGTTGACAGGGTATTGTCTCAGGGTTGGAGGTAATGTTGACAGGGTATTGTCTCAGGGTTGGAGGTAATGTTGACAGGGTATTGTCTCAGGGTTGGAGGTAATGTTGACAGGGTATTGTCTCAGGGTTGGAGGTAATGTTGACAGGGTATTGTCTCAGGGTTGGAGGTAATGTTGACAGGGTATTGTCTCAGGGTTGGAGGTAATGTTGACAGGGTATTGTCTCAGGGTTGGAGGTAATGTTGACAGGGTATTGTCTCAGGGTTGGAGGTAATGTTGACAGGGTATTGTCTCAGTGTTTGGAGGTAATGTTGACAGGGTATTGTCTCAGTGTTTGGAGGTAATGTTGACAGGGTATTGTCTCAGTGTTTGGAGGTAATGTTGACAGGGTATTGTCTCAGGGTAGGAGGTAATGTTGACAGGGCATTGTCTCAGGGTTGGAGGTAATGTTGACAGGGTATTGTCTCAGGGTAGGAGGTAATGTTGACAGGGTATTGTCTCAGGGTAGGAGGTAATGTTGACAGGCAGGAGTATAAATGGGAAGCAGAACAAGTAAAAGCGGTCGGTGGCTGGCGCCCCAGCCAGACTGAAGAAGACAGATAATCTGGATCTCAAATCCTGGCTTATCTACAAACTTCCTGTGTGTCACCCTGAGAGAGAGACTGAATGGGTGCCGGATGGGGAGAGGGAGGGAGGGGTGTGTGTTTCTCTGTGTGTGTCTCCTCTGTGACTTTGCCACCATCTGCCCCTGCCACGTTCTCTCTCTCAGGCCAGGTACCTTGTAGTGCAGACGTCAGCGTTTCCTTCTCTCTCCTCTCATTGTTCCTTTCCTTTCTGCCCTGTTCAATTATCTGATCTACTGGTGCGTTCACACCTACTGTCTCACACACACACACACACACACACACACACACACACACACACACACACACACACACACACACACACACACACACACACACACACACACACACACCACACAGTCTCTAAGGGTCGTACACATGCCTGGAAATGGAAACGGTCCATTTCCATCTTTATTTCATTAATGTTATCTGACCCTCCAGCGCAGCGGGGAAAGGAACTGTCCTCTGGTTGGTTTTAGAGGACGGGACCAAGTGAAGAGAGAGTGTGTGTGTGTACAGACGGTGTCTCAGCGGCAGCCCGAGAGGAGCATGGGGCCTGCCAGCCGTTCTGTCTAAATCAGACTCAGCTTTCGCCTCTGACTCTCTAGGACCTCACCCTGCACACACACGCGCGCACGCTCGAACAAACACACACACGAAGAGCAGAGGCACTGAGATGTCGTCCCCCCTGCTGCTTCCTGCTCCTCTTCAAACTCAGAACACTGCTCTGTCTCACCACACCATTCCTCTCCTGCTTCCTGCTCCTCTTCAAACTCAGAACACTGCTCTGTCTCACCACACCATTCCTCTCCTGCTTCCTGTTCCTCTCCAACCTCAGAACACTTCTCTTTGCTCTAGTCTACATGACAGGAAAATGGGTCAGAGAGAGAGAGAGATGTGAAAATAATCTGAGAGAAAATTCAGTTAAATGTACATAGTAGTCAGACAGAATTCTGGGTCTAATTTCTCAGACAGGAAGGTGTTTGAATCACTAGGGTGAGAATTCATCTTGGCCCAAAAAGGGCTCCTCCTCGTGTTTTGTCACATGCCTATATTGATTGGCCGAGCTCTTTAGTAGGGTGTACGTTGACGTCCAACATGTATGATGTATGTATTCAGCCTTCCTGTTGTTCTGGACCACAATATTATTTAACCTTGTAGTTTTGTTAGCTAAACTCCTCCTTTTTGTGGTCCGTTTTGGACAGCAGCAGTCTCCTGTATCAGCTGGCCAGCCAGTGAGGGGCTCTAAGGTACAGTCGGTGGATTAGCATGATGCCTGGCATGTCTGCCTGGCAACTACCTCATACATTATCATTTTATCTCAAGTGTTTCTGCTGAGAAGACGGATTTATCCAATATGTCTTATTATATATTTGCCTGCTGTTGACTTGGTTCTTGTTCTGTAGTGAACAGGGTGTTCATACTCATTCCGTGGAGGCCCTAGTGTCAGAGGGTTTGGGGTTTGTCCTTTCAGTTAAGACCTAGACAATCAGGTGAGTGGCGTTCTTTACTAATTCGTAACCTTCATTTATCAATCGAGTACAAGGGACCTGCAGACACTGCCCTCCGTGGAATGAGTTTGACACGTGATTTAAGTCATCCCTTTAAAACCATCCGGTGGAATGAGTTTGACACGTGATTTAAGTCATCCCTTTAAAACCATCCGGTGGAATGAATTTGACACGTGATTTAAGTCATCCCTTTAAAACCATCCGGTGGAATGAGTTTGACACGTGATTTAAGTCATCCCTTTAAAACCATCCGGTGGAATGAGTTTGACACGTGATTTAAGTCATCCCTTTAAAACCATCCGGTGGAATGAGTTTGACACGTGATTTAAGTCATCCCTTTAAAACCATCCGGTGGAATGAGTTTGACACGTGATTTAAGTCATCCCTTTAAAACCATCCGGTGGAATGAGTTTGACACGTGATTTAAGTCATCCCTTTAAAACCATCCGGTGGAATGAGTTTGACACGTGATTTAAGTCATCCCTTTAAAACCATCCGGTGGAATGAGTTTGACACGTGATTTAAGTCATCCCTTTAAAACCATCCAGACTTGTAGTGCTGCATTAGTATTATGTATCTTCTCTTGCATGATGTTCAGACGTTTAAACTGACTTATTTCTGTGTATTTACGTGTTTGCTAACCATCACGTTAGTTACATGGATTGGATTTGATTCACCCAACTCATTTTGAGGTCTGAACATATTCTGTTGGTCGTGATGCTTGTTGCTTGCTGGCCTTTACGTTTTGGTTTGTATTTTTACTTGGTCGGTTCGCGTTCGTGTTTTGAAATGATCAACGCACGTCATCTAAAGGAATATATTTTGAACCGTTGTCAATATACTGTACTCTCCCTCAGTCCAAGGCCAAGGTAAAGTTAGTACGGAGCCTGGCTGTCTGTGAAGAGTCCTCTCCTCCCTTTCTAACAGCACACCAGCTGACACCAGATCCTCAGGTAAACCTTTAGACACACACGCTCACATACAGACACACACCTTTGGGTAAACCCCCAGACGACTCCTTCTACCCCATTAGCTGTGGCTCATTTCACAAACGTCACTCTGCCTTCTCACCAGACACACACACGAGCCAGCAGCTAGAGGGCCTTGCATTTCATCCAGTCAGCACTAACTTCATCAAAACCACCAGGGTGTTCTCCACCACCAGCCGTTGTGTGTGTGTGTGTGTGTGTGTGTGTGTGTGTGTGTGTGTGTGTGTGTGTGTGTGTGTGTGCACGTCCTGTATTAGGCCCATCCATCTTGGAGAACATTGTATTTTCACGTGTCAGAACATGGAGACCTGTGGATTGATATAATTGAATAGTACGGTTGTCACTGATGTTAAGCTTCCTTCAACCTATTCCTTTGTCTGTCAGCACCACTCAAACATGTCCATGGCTAGTGGTGTTTGAAGTGATATAGGTTATCTTTTTGGGAGGGGTTTGTCTTTTTCTATGTTAAGCTGCAATTTTTTATGCCAATTATTTCTCCTTGAGTGAAAATGTTTCCTTGGTGTAGACGAGAAAATAAATGATTCTGCTTCTCTGTAAAGATGCATTGTCCTTGCTGTGAAACCGGTTACTAGGAAACCCTGACCGTGTGTTTAAATGGATAGACTTCCTTGAACTAGTGTGAGATTTAACCCCCTCCTTCTCTGAGTTCTATTCAGTCCTCTTTCACTCTTATCTATCTTTCTCTTCTTCCTCCCTCTCTTTTTCTCATCTTTCTCTTCCTCTCTCTCTTTTGCCCTCTCTCCACGTGCCCTCCCTTCCTCACATCTCTCTTTGATGCTTTTCTGTAGCAACGTTAGTTATTTTTGTTAACCTGTTGTGCTGTATCACTACAGCAAAGCCTCCCTGAGAGGCAGAGTATATATAACCTTTAGTTACTGGCCCAACGCTCTAACCACTAGGCTACCATTTTATATCACTAATGTAAACATTACATCTCCCTTCCAGAAACTACTGGCTCCCAACTTCTTTACCTAGTTGCCTCTATCCTGAAGTGGTATTTAATTTAAGCTTCTTGCAGCCAGCACTCTGAATCTGCGTTCCAAATGGCACCCTATTCCCTATGGGCCCTGGTCAAAAGTAGTGCCCTATATGGGGAATAGGGTGTCATTTAGGTCGCAGAATGAGTTTCAGTGTGCTGCTCAGCTTTTAGCTCCTCTGCCTTTTGTACTAGTGTTGAATAGTGAATCAGAGCAGGGAATGAAGCACAGCAGAGATTAAGATGAATAGCGGGGTTAAACCAAAGTCAGGGCTGGGATGCTGAGAAGACCTTGAAACACACAGAACTGGAATGATTGGAATGTACATTTTCATTCAAGTGAGTACTGTCAAATGGTTGTAATATTCTCCATGCTCGCTAAGCCTTAGACATTTAATAATTCATATTTTAGTAATTTAGCAGACTCTTATCCAGAGCGACTTCCAGGCACAATTAGGGTTAGGGCAGGGGCACATCAACAGATTTTTCACCTAGTCAGCTCAGGGATTTGAACCAGCGACCTTTCGATTGGCCCAACGCTCTTAACCACTAGGCTACCTGCCACCATTATAAAATATAATCATTCAAGCAAGTGTCAAATGGCTGTGATATGAGGCCCCCCCCCCTCCCCCCCCACATTCTAGTCATTTAATTTCTATGCTTGTCTTGCAACAAGTCTTCCAAAGGGAGTTCTTTCATCTGGTACAATAAAGGCAATGATGGATGTGAAGGTGTGGAAGATAGGACAGGCTTTTTATTGATGGATGTGAAGGTGTGGAAGATGAGACGGGCTTTCTATTGATGGATGTGAAGGTGTGGAAGATGAGACAGGCTTTCTATTGATGGATGTGAAGGTGTGGAAGATAGGACAGGCTTTCTATTGATGGATGTGAAGGTGTGGAAACTGGGACAGGCTTTCTATTGATGGATGTGAAGGTGTGGAAACTGGGACAGGCTTTCTATTGATGGATGTGAAGGTGTGGAAACTGGGACAGGCTTTCTATTGATGATGTGAAGGTGTGGAAGATAGGACAGGCTTTCTATTGATGGATGTGAAGGTGTGGAAACTGGGACAGGCTTTCTATTGATGGATGTGAAGGTGTGGAAACTGGGACAGGCTTTCTATTGATGGATGTGAAGGTGTGGAAGATAGGACAGGCTTTCTATTGATGGATGTGAAGGTGTGGAAGATAGGACAGGCTTTCTATTGATGGATGTGAAGGTGTGGAAGATAGGACAGGCTTTCTATTGATGGATGTGAAGGTGTGGAAGATAGGACAGGCTTTCTATTGATGGATGTGAAGGTGTGGAAGATAGGACAGGCTTTCTATTGATGGATGTGAAGGTGTGGAAGATAGGACAGGCTTTCTAGTGATGGATGTGAAGGTGTGGAAGATGAGACAGGCTTTCTGTTGATGGGTGTGGAAGATAGGACAGGCGTTCTATTGATGGATGTGAAGGTGTGGAAACTGGGACAGACTTTCTATTGATGGATGTGAAGGTGTGGAAGATAGGACAGGCTTTCTATTGATGGATGTGAAGGTGTTGAAGATGAGACAGGCTTTCTGTTGAATGTATTCTCTTCCCCCAACATAGAGCAGATCTATATTTGACTCTCAGTATTCACTCCTCTGTAGGTCCATGTACTGTTAGTGTTTGTTTAGTCACATCATTGTAATGTCAAAAGGATGTATGATTTTCAGGTGTTTAATGACTAAATAAAACAAAGTTGTGATGTAATTGCTGAGGTGATTATGGTACGTAGAGGAGGAAGGTTTATCGCTCGGTGCAGCACAGGGTTTTAGATGTTATTTGAAAGGAAAACAGAGCTCTCGTAGTACATCAGATGTTTTTTAAATGAGTTCGGTCGGCAGATACTTGTTTGCACAAGCTAAACATGTAAACCCCTTAAATATTTTTTAATTAACTTCCAACCAAGTGTGCGATTGTGAGGATAATTAGATGCAAATTCTTAATGTGACATGCTAATTAATTCTGTTTTAATTTTAGTGTAATTCTCATATGGCACCCTATTCCCTATGTAGTGCACTACTTTTGACCAGGGCCCATAGGGAATAGGCTGCCAGTAGCTACCACTGAAGTTTTTATTTCTTACTCTTCAAATTCACATCCAGATATCCCAGTCCTTTGATAAGGAGGAGCTGTCTGCCAAGGAGGAGAAGGTGGAGAAACCAGAGAAGATGCCCAGGAAAATGCTCTCAAGAGGTGTGTGGGAGAGTTGGCGGAGAGGTTCATTGTTATCTTTGTGTTGTAAATAGTGAGAGAGAATATAATGGCCATCCCTGCCTTCACAGACAGACAGACACGGTTGTGTTTGTATGTTACAATACAAGACCTTGGAGACATGTTGTGAGCTTTAGTCTAGAGAACTAATGAACTGATTCCGGAACATGGAGCTCTCTGAGAAATCTAATATAGAATCCTAGGAGACTATGGGTGCTTTCGGAAATTCACTCTGGCTATCTACTCTGCTTTCAGAGCACTCACGTGTGAGTGTGCCAGAGCGCACAATAACCAATTTTAATTTACGCACACGCAACACCCATTGAATATGAATATAATATTGAATTTGACCGGTGTCAGTAAATGGAGAAAATGATGTAATGAAATTGTTGCCAGCAGCACAGTTGCAGTGCATTCGGAAAGTATTTAGACCCCTTGACTTTTTACCACATTTTGTTACGTTACAGCCTTATTCTAAAATGTATTAAATCGTTTTTTTCCCTCATCAATCTACACACAATACCCCAAATTGACAAAGCAAAAACTGTTTTTTATCAATTTTTGCAAATGTATTAAACTGATATCACAGTTACATAAGTATTCAGACCCTTTACTCAGTACTTTGAAGCACCTTTGGTAACGATTACAGCATCGAGTCTTCTTGTATAACACTACAAGCTTGGCACATCTGTATTTGGGGAGTTTCTCCCATTTTTCTCTGCAGATCTTCTCAAGCTCTGTCAGGTTCGACGGGGCGCGTCGCTGCACAGCTATTTTCAGGTCTCTCCAGTGATGTTGGTTCGAGTTCAAGTCCGGGCTCTGGTTGGGCCACTCAAGAACATTGAGACTTGTCCCGAAGCCACTCCTGCGTTGTCTTGGCTGTGTGCTTAGTGTCACTCCAGAGTGAATTTACGAACACACCCCATAGTCCACAGAGATGTGTTGTGTATAGAGCACCATTACCAGAATGATTGGTCCTCTTGTGTCTAGATTCCAGCCAGGACTACACAGACTCTACTGGAATAGACCTGCATGAGTTCCTGGTCAACACTCTTAAGAACAACCCCAGAGACAGAATGATGCTGTTGAAGTTGGAGCAGGACATTCTGGATTTTATCAGTAATAATGAGTAAGTTATTTAATTAATACATTTATTGATTGATTTCATGTATTTTATTTATAGTTAATGCAATTTTATTTAAATTCAATTCTATAGTTGTATTATTTTAGCCTTTCAGTAAAGCTCATTCAGCTCTCGTGTTTCCTAGAAGCCAGAAGAGGAAGTTCCCTCCCATGACGTCGTACCATAGAATGCTGCTACACCGAGTGGCTGCCTACTTTGGCATGGATCACAATGTTGACCCCACCGGGAAGTCGGTCATCATCAACAAAACTAGCAATACAAGAATGTATGTTTTTCATTTGGTACCAGTCAGTTTCAAAACATTTTATAATACATTATTTTCAGGATTTATACTGAACCACAATAATACATTTTATTAGATTCTATGAAGCTTAAATACATCAAATTGCTTTGAAAGTATGTATTTGGTGTAGATTTCTTCCCCCACGCCTCTGAACTTCCACCAATGTAAATTCTCTTCCACAGACCAGATCAAAAATTCTCAGAACACATAAAAGACGACAAAACAGACGATTTCCAAAAACGCTACATTCTCAAAAGAGACAACGCCAGCTTCGACCGGGAAGACGGCATGGTAGGCGGTTTCTGTGTTCCAATCAAATGTCACGCTGTGTCCCAAATGACACCCTATCCTTTATATAGTGCCCTATGGGCCCTGGTCAACAGAAGTAAAGTATATAGGGAATAGTGTGCCATTTGGCGAGGGCCATTGATAGGGTGACAATCTGGTGCTGCTGTTCCAGCTGCTGGCTAGGCTAAGCTGTGCGGAAGCTGCTGGCTAGGCTAAGCTGCGCGGAAGCTGCTGGCTAGGCTAAGCTGCGCGGAAGCTGCTGGCTAGGCTAAGCTGCGCGGAAGCTGCTGGCTAGGCTAAGCTGCGCGGAAGCTGCTGGCTAGGCTAAGCTGCGCGGAAGCTGCTGGCTAGGCTAAGCTGCGCGGAAGCTGCTGGCTAGGCTAAGCTGCGCGGAAGCTGCTGGCTAAGTTGTGCATGTGCTTGCAGATACGAATGCGCCTGAAAGACGACAGGAGAAGCAAATCTATCGAGGAGAGAGAGGAGGACTATCAGAGAGCCAGGGACAGGATATTTGCACCAGATGTGAGATTTTGGCTAATCAATTTAGATTAATGATGCATTTGTGTTTATTTTGAAGTAAAATATGGATAGGCTTTATGGACTGTAAATGACATGTAAGTAAGATATTCAAATGGATGTATTTTTTTCCACAGGGAGATCATTTCCATCTAGATGGAAGGTAAATATCATTCACATATCTGTCTAATTTGACACTGGTTGGTCCAACGTGGATAGTTTGTCTGGTTGGGCCAACATGGACGTTTTGTCTGGTTGGTCCAACGTGGATGTTTTGACTGGTTGGTCCAACGTGGACGGTTTGACTGGTTGGTCCAACGTGGACGGTTTGACTGGTTGGTCCAACGTGGATGTTTTGACTGGTTGGTCCAACGTGGACGTTTTGACTGGTTGGTCCAACGTGGACGTTTTGACTGGTTGGTCCAACGTGGACGTTTTGACTGGTTGGTCCAACGTGGACGGTTTGACTGGTTGGTCCAACGTGGACGGTTTGACTGGTTGGTCCAACGTGGACGGTTTGACTGGCTGGTCCAACGTGGACGGTTTGACTGGTTGGTCCAACGTGGACGGTTTGACTGGTTGGTCCAACGTGGACGGTTTGACTGGTTGGTCCAACGTGGACGGTTTGACTGGTTGGTCCAACGTGGACGGTTTGACTGGTTGGTCCAACGTGGACGGTTTGACTGGTTGGTCCAACGTGGACGGTTTGACTGGTTGGTCCAACGTGGACGGTTTGACTGGTTGGTCCAACGTGGACGGTTTGACTGGTTGGTCCAACGTGGACGGTTTGACTGGTTGGTCCAACGTGGACGGTTTGACTGGTTGGTCCAACGTGGACGGTTTGACTGGTTGGTCCAACGTGGACGGTTTGACTGGTTGGTCCAACGTGGACGGTTTGACTGGTTGGTCCAACGTGGACGGTTTGACTGGTTGGGCCAACGTGGACGGTTTGACTGGTTGGGCCAACGTGGACGGTTTGACTGGTTGGTCCAACATGGATTTGATACCCTTTGATAATGTTGCATGGTCATCTCCCCATGCAGGAGCCCTGATGAAGAGGCTTGTATCAGCACACAACAGAGACGGCAACTCTTCAGGTACTTCCTTTCTGTCACAGATCTCTCTCCTCTCACTCTCACACACACACACACACACACACACATATATATATATATATCCATCCATACCTTGTTTCCTCAGACTAGGGGACGGGCGATCAGCCAGCAGTAGACAGAGCAGCTCTGAGAATGACCCCAAGAACTGTGATGCCCGGCCGTGGAGCAGCACTGATTCAGACAGCTCCAACCGTAACCTGAGGCCGACCATGACCAAGGCCAGCAGCTTCAGCAGCATCTCTGTCCTCATCAGAGGAGACAGCTCAGCCAGCAGCAAGAGCACCGGACGCCTCTCCAAAACAGGCAAGTAATGGGGGGAGGGTGGGTGGGGGGGGGGGGGGGGGGGGGCACTGACTCATGCACACGTAATCAAAAGCACGTGCGACGTATCGTGTCCAGTCTGCTTTGTTCCACAGCACAGTGAAGCACCTGTTTTTAAGACATTGTGATGTCACTGACGTACAAGCTGAATTTCTCCTCTGAATTCTTTGTCAAATGAAGAAAAAGGTGTTCTGTGTCCATGACTACTTGGTGGTAACTGATTTACCCCAAGTGTGGTCAGTCACCCCTAGACAATGTGATACACTAGTTTATGACTGACATGAGTTGAAATTGGTCCTTCACT
The DNA here is from genome assembly GCF_016432855.1 of Salvelinus namaycush. Taxonomy (NCBI): domain Eukaryota; kingdom Metazoa; phylum Chordata; class Actinopteri; order Salmoniformes; family Salmonidae; genus Salvelinus; species Salvelinus namaycush. The sequence goes on from NC_052313.1 coordinate 58,327,281, forward strand.
GTGTGTCTGTGTGCACCATCCCTGTTTAATACAGGCATACTGGGGGAATGGAGACCCAGTTTTCTTTGTTTATCCTGTTTTGGTTCCTCCTCCGTTCCTTGTCTTTTCGATCATCTTTTTTGTTGTTGTTGCTGCCGCCTCTGTTCTAGAGGCTTTTCTTTTTGGTTTCATGTGATTCCATTTCCACAGTGCACTGACAGACAGCTTTTTGCTTGAGTTTTTTCTTTAACGTTGTTTCGAAGTTGGGGCTCACTTTGTGCAGCACAAACATCTGCTCTGCTCCTACTGGGAGGCCATTTTGTGTTCCTGTTAGCTCTGTCCTGTGGCTCATCTCTTCTGTATGCAGTGCATTTCATCTTTTTGGTTCTTTGGCATCATTTAGCATCTTTGGTTTTAGCATTTTTGGTTTTAGCTTTTTATCTAATTTTGTTATAGTATCCCCAATTTCTTTAAGTGCTGGTTGTTTAGTTTGTGTAGAAAACATGAAGAATGAAGGCCATCACAATTGTGAATTCATTGGCTTTTACTGTTGGCAAGACGGAGAGACGTGTTTCCCACCTCTCCAGTAATACGTCCAGAGAGACCAAACTTGAGCCCAGTTTTCCTATTTTGTCTGTCCAGATTTCAAAGCTCCTGGTGGCTTTGCTTTTGACATCAAATATCGGAGGTTTGCGTACGTGCCAGAAGACAAACTTTGACGTTCTAAACCAGGAAAATGTGTCTGTGGTTGCATTACTGACAAACTAATAACATGTTTGTGGTTATACTCTTTAAGATGTGGACCACTTAAAATTACACTTGATTTGGGCTCACGCAAGATGCCCACAGAGGGACAAATATCACCTATAGCCAATGAATTCACTCACCGTGTGTCCCACTTTTGAATGGACCAATGGCTATTCTGCTTCTACCCCTGTTACCGCAGAAGTGACCAATAGCTATCCTCCTTGTACCCCTGCCCAGAGGCTGGCTGTGCATGTGTTACAAGCCACTGCCTCTATTTTTACTTTTTATTTCACCTTTTATTTAACTAGGCAAGTCAGTTAAGAACAAATTCTTATTTACAATGCCGGTTACACTATAGGACGTCTTTCGTGGTCCTCTCTGTAGGACGTTTAGTGATCTTTTCATCCCTCCCTCCTCTAGGTTCTGAGTCTTCTAATAGTGTAGGGTCTTCTACGAGTTCCATCTCTCGCCCCCAAGTCCTCCACCTGCCTCTCCCTGTCCCAGCTGCTCTAACCCAGGCAGCCGGCCCTGTCGGGGGCCCCAGCACGGTGCAACCTACACCTTCCTCCTCTGCGTCCTCCGCTGCCACGGCCCCCAGCAATAGTAGAACTTCTGTACACTGTGATCGGGGCAGCAGGAATGGCCCGGCGCCTGCATCCGGCCCAGCGCCAACCCAGGCCACTGCTAATGCTACTAGTTACTATTTCCTTCCCCCGGAAGCCACAGGGATACCGCCTGGCAGTATACTGGTCAACCCACACACAGGTTGGTATCTTCTGATCAGGGTTGGTCCTCATCCCTCAGTTCATATAGGCTGGATTGGCCTGTGTGTGTGCTGTCTTTAAATAGGCTGGATTGGCCTGTCTCTGTCTGCTGTCTTTATTTTGGGTTTGATGTGATGGTTGGTTTTGATCATAGTTCTTGTAAAACAAACTTCTTATTCAGTCTATTAGTCTGTCTGCTCTTCTCTTAGACTGTTGCCGAAATTTCCACAAACTACATATTTTGGGTCAAATATGTATCAAAGCCTTTTTAGATTGAATGAATGGACTAAGGGAGTTGGTAAACTGTGTATATATTCGTGGTTTAATCATTATTCAGGATGTTACTATAGCATAACTCCTATTGACTAAATTATTCTCAAATGTCCTATAGCCTCTACTGCAGGGCTGTCCAACCCTCTTCCTGGAGATCTACTGTCCTGTAGGTTTTCAGTCCAATCCTCTTCGTGGAGATCTACTGTCCTGTGGGTTTTCAGTCCAACCCTCTTCCTGGAGATCTACCGTCCTGTAAGTTTTTAGTCCAACCCTAATTTAGCATATTGGACTGAAAACCCACAGGACGGTAGATCTCCAGGAAGAGGGTTGGACTGAAAACCCACAGGACGGTAGATCTCCAGGAAGAGGGTTGGGCTGAAAACCCACAGGACAGTAGATCTCCAGGAAGAGGGTTGGGCAGCCCTGGTCTACAGTCTAAGTTTGTTGTTCCCCACCTGCAGGCCAACCCTTTGTAAACCCTGACGGCAGTGCTGTGATCTACAACCCCTCGATGACCTCACAGCAAGGTGGGAGGAGCCAGCAGCCCTTGGCCCCTCCCCTACCGCCTCCTGCCCCGCACCAGCCAGCCAATCACGTCCTCTCCCAGGTCAGTCAAATGAGTCGACAGCCCATGTATCCCTTCCTTTCTCCAGAAAGCCCATTCACTCCCTGCATGAAGTCATTTCTTTACTCTACCTGTTCTCAATTAATATAGTAGATTAGAATCCATCATTCTTTAATTCATGCCTCCTAATTTCCCAGAGAACATTCATCATCTACGAGCTAGGGCTGAGTGAATTATCTAGATATCAATCAGGTTCAATTAATTGTGGTATTAATCAGCCAGTTCTAGTTCCTCCTATTCAATCACCTCTGACTTCTTAACCTAATGGAGGTCTCTCTCCTCTCTTTCCCTCTGTTCTGTCCTTTTCTCCTCCTTCAGCCGGTTCGGCATCTCCAGCCCTCTGCTCCACAGCCGATCCAGTACTCAACCATCTCTTACCCTCCTCCTCAGTTCCTGCCACTCTCCTCTAACCAACAATACACTTTGGTACCTATCAATCCTCTCTCCCCTAACCAACAATACACTTTGGTACCTATCAATCCTCTCTCCCCTAACCAACAATACACTTTGGTACCTATCAATCCTCTCTCTCCTCACCTCTATCTCCCACCTGTGTTTCTGTCCAGTTGCCTCTTCAGCACCTTGTCATTTAATTAGGTGGTATTTTATAAGATATGGACATTACGTTACGTGTGTTAATTCCAGAAGTTTATATTTTTATACAGAATCTTTGATGTAATGTATGATGGAAAGACATCTTTATCTGGGATGACTTTGTGATTGAAGAAGTGTTCAGCAGGATCCTGGATCATGTTCATTAGGCAGAAGACATTTGAAACCAGCAGTTTGCCCAATGGGAACCCAGAATCTTGTTTTCTGTTGCAAATTGTCTTGCAACTGAGTGCTTGTTGAACATGACCCTGTTTGCCCTATGACCCAGTTAGGTAGAACATGACCCTGTTAGCCCTATGACCCAGTTAGGTGGAACATGACCCTGTTAGCCCTATGACCCAGTTAGGTGGAACATGACCCTGTTAGCCCTATGACCCAGTTAGGTGGAACATGACCCTGTTAGCCCTATGACCCGATTAGGTTGAACATGGCCCAGTTAGGTTGAACATGGCCCAGTTAGCCCTATGCCCCTGTTAGCCCTATGCCCCTGTTAGCCCTGTGACCCTGTTAGCCCTATGACCCTGTTAGGTAGAACATGACCCTGTTAGCCCTATGACCCTGTTAGGTAGAACATGACCCTGTTAGCCCTATGACCCTGTTAGGTAGAACATGACCCTGTTAGCCCTATGACCCTGTTAGGTAGAACATGACCCTGTTAGCCCTATGGTTAGCCCTATGCCCCTGTTAGGTAGAACATGACCCTGTTAGCTCCCGAGTGGCACAGCGGTCTAAGGCACTGCATTTCAGTGCTAGAGGTGTCACTACAGACCCTGGTTCGATCCTTGGTTCGATCCCGGGCTGTATCACATCCGGCCGTGATCGGGAGTCCCATAGGGCGGCACACAATTGGCCCAGCGTCCTCCAGGTTAGGGGAGGGTTTGGCCGGGGGTAGGCCGTCATTGTAAAATAAGAATTTGTTCTTAACTGACTTGCTTAGTAAAATAAAGGTTAGATAAAACAGCCCTATTACCCTGTTAGGTGGACTAGATCAGGCTGCATTCTGTTAGGTAGACTAGATCGGGCTGCATTCTGTTAGGGAGACTAGATCAGGCTGCGTTCTGTTAGGTAGACTAGATCAGGCTGCGTTCTGTTAGGTGGACTAGATCAGGCTGCGTTCTGTTAGGGAGACTAGATCAGGCTGCGTTCTGTTAGGGAGACTAGATCAGGCTGCGTTCTGTTAGGGAGACTAGATCAGGCTGCGTTCTGTTAGGGAGACTAGATCAGGCTGCGTTCTGTTAGGGAGACTAGATCAGGCTGCATTCTGTTAGGGAGACTAGATCAGGCTGCATTCTGTTAGGGAGACTAGATCAGGCTGCATTCTGTTAGGGAGACTAGATCAGGCTGCATTCTGTTAGGGAGACTAGATCAGGCTGCATTCTGTTAGGGAGACTAGATCAGGCTGCATTCTGTTAGGGAGACTAGATCAGGCTGCATTCTGTTAGGGAGACTAGATCAGGCTGCATTCTGTTAGGGGGACTAGATCAGGCTGCATTCTGATAGGGGGACTAGATCAGGCTGCATTCTGATAGGTGGACTAGATCAGGCTGCATTCTGTTAGGTGGACTAGATCAGGCTGCATTCTGTTAGGTGGACTAGATCAGGCTGCGTTCTGTTAGGTGGACTAGATCAGGCTGCGTTCTGTTAGGTGGACTAGATCAGGCTGCGTTCTGTTAGGTGGACTAGATCAGGCTGCATTCTGTTAGGGAGACTAGATCAGGCTGCATTCTGTTAGGTGGACTAGATCAGGCTGCGTTCTGTTAGGTAGACTAGATCAGGCTGCGTTCTGTTAGGGAGACTAGATCAGGCTGCGTTCTGTTAGGGAGACTAGATCAGGCTGCGTTCTGTTAGGGAGACTAGATCAGGCTGCGTTCTGTTAGGGAGACTAGATCAGGCTGCGTTCTGTTAGGGAGACTAGATCAGGCTGCATTCTGTTAGGGGGACTAGATCAGGCTGCATTCTGATAGGGAGACTAGATCAGGCTGCATTCTGATAGGTGGACTAGATCAGGCTGCATTCTGTTAGGTGGACTAGATCAGGCTGCATTCTGATAGGTGGACTAGATCAGGCTGCATTCTGTTAGGTGGACTAGATCAGGCTGCGTTCTGTTAGGTGGACTAGATCAGGCTGCGTTCTGTTAGGTGGACTAGATCAGGCTGCGTTCTGTTAGGTGGACTAGATCAGGCTGCGTTCTGTTAGGGAGACTAGATCAGGCTGCGTTCTGTTAGGGAGACTAGATCAGGCTGCGTTCTGTTAGGGAGACTAGATCAGGCTGCGTTCTGTTAGGGAGACTAGATCAGGCTGCGTTCTGTTAGGGAGACTAGATCAGGCTGCATTCTGTTAGGGAGACTAGATCAGGCTGCGTTCTGTTAGGGAGACTAGATCAGGCTGCATTCTGTTAGGTGGACTAGATCAGGCTGCATTCTGTTGTCCTCCTTTCCTGACCTGCTTTCACCCAACACATCCCTCTATGGCTGATTTAAAGCACTGAAACGGTTTTTAATCATAAATTCAATACCAGATGTTGAATAATCCATGAGTAGATACGCTAAACTTCCAATTTACTGCCACTGAACAGCTTGTCATAGATGACCTAGACTGAGGTAGCCTACTCTGCTGCTATAAATACCCAGTTTGGGTTCCCTGGGTGGTGTTCGGCATCAAACGGTAGAAAACTGACTGAAACAGGGAGAGACTACTAGAACTTGTCTCCAATAAGACACATTCATTTTCTGTTTCAAAATGTTTTGCTACGGTGTGTCCTAATAAATATGACCCTAATAATTTCGGCCCTGGTCTTGATGCACATTGCCTCTGGCCCTGTCTGTTGATTGATTGGATTTGACCATTTTAAAGGACATGTCCAGACAGTACATACATTTGAAACATATGTTTTCAGCATTATTCTCTCCCCACAGCAAGAAGGGCTGGCTGCCCAGTTCAGCCACATGAGTGTGGTGCGCCAGGCGTCCAGCGACGGAACTAACGGCGGCCCCCACCCTGCCATGTACCCTTCGGGCCCTGTGGTGCTCCAAGCCCCCCTGCAGCACCAGCAGACTGGCTACATGGTGGCCCCTCCAGGGCCCCCTGTGGTGGGACAAACCCAGGCCTACCCCGGCCCTGCACACCCTATGAGCCAGCCGGTCATGCAGCAACAGGGCTACATGCCACAGCAGGTACAACAGTTACAGTACAGTCACTCACATGGTCAGTCAACACACCATCTCATGGCATCGTCTACTTCAACTACCTACTTGTTGGTCTCAGTCTCCTTCAGTAATAGTCAATGATATTATCCAGATATGATCACAATCTAGATTGACCTCAGATCCTCTTTGAGAATAGTGCTCAGAATCCAAGGTGACCAGAGAAACTCTGTCTGCTTGTTGTCCTTCCTCTCCTGTAGATGCACACATGTTACTGTGCTCCAGCCCAGGACCCCCACTCCCACTCCAACCAGCACTATCGCCCTGTCAGCCCCGTGCACTACACCAGCCCCCAGAACCAGCCTCTACCCCAGCAGCCAGGTAAACACACACACTGCTATCTCTCTGTGTTTGTCTTGATTAACTGAGCTGTCTCCCAGTGAGCTGCAGTCTGCTTGCTGAGTGTGTATTATGTTTCTCTGCACCCTGGGGGGGACACCATTGTTATCTACAGCCTCCTGCCTCAACACAGCTCTGTTTTACTGGTTGTTAGCTACAGCCTCAACACAGCTCCGTTTTACTGGTTGTTAGCTACAGCCTCAACACAGCTCTGTTTTACTGGTTGTTAGCTACAGCCTCAACACAGCTCCGTTTTACTGGTTGTTAGCTACAGCCTCCTGCCTCAACACAGCTCTGTTTTACTGGTTGTTAGCTACAGCCTCCTCAACACAGCTCCGTTTTACTGGTTGTTAGCTACAGCCTCCTGCCTCAACACAGCTCTGTTTTACTGGTTGTTAGCTACAGCCTCCTGCCTCCTCAACACAGCTCTGTTTTACTGGTTGTTAGCTACAGCCTCAACACAGCTCTGTTTTACTGGTTGTTAGCTACAGCCTCCTGCCTCAACACAGCTCTGTTTTACTGGTTGTTAGCTACAGCCTCCTCAACACAGCTCCGTTTTACTGGTTGTTAGCTACAGCCTCCTGCCTCAACACAGCTCTGTTTTACTGGTTGTTAGCTACAGCCTCCTGCCTCCTCAACACAGCACAGCTCCTTTTTTACTGGTTGTCTCCTGCTGAACGCAGCACTGTGGCCATTTACTGGCTTTAATGTGGAGGAATGCTACTCTATCGTCTGTCGGGGGAATTAGGAGGCATCTCTTGGGGCTGAGCAGAGGAACAAATTAGGCTAAATACTGTTAGTCTACTAGTGCATAAACAGTGGAATATCCAGCCACAGTGAAAATAATGACTGTTTCCAAACCACTTGCATAAGGAAGTTGCTTCTGCAATGAAACAGTTTTGCTGAAGGCTTCAGTATAAATGATGCTTGTGGGAATTGAACCTACAACCTCACCACACTCTTAACTCAGCCACACTAGACCACCGAGGTGTTGGTGATGGGAAAACCTGGAGTCTGGACTGGAACACAGAGGTGTTGGTGATGAAGACCAGGAGTCTGGACTGGAACACAGAGGTGTTGGTGATGAAGACCAGGAGTCTGGACTGGAACACAGAGGTGTTGGTGATGGGAAGACCAGGAGTCTGGACTGGAACACAGAGGTGTTGGTGATGGGAAGACCAGGAGTCTGTACTGGAACAGAGGTGTTGGTGATGAAGACCAGGAGTCTGGACTGGAACACAGAGGTGTTGGTGATGAAGACCAGGAGTCTGGACTGGAACACAGAGGTGTTGGTGATGAAGACCAGGAGTCTGGACTGGAACACAGAGGTGTTGGTGATGGGAAGACCAGGAGTCTGGACTGGAACACAGAGGTGTTGGTGATGAAGACCAGGAGTCTGGACTGGAACACAGAGGTGTTGGTGATGAAGACCAGGAGTCTGGACTGGAACACAGAGGTGTTGGTGATGGGAAGACCAGGAGTCTGGACTGGAACACAGAGGTGTTGGTGATGAAGACCAGGAGTCTGGACTGGAACACAGAGGTGTTGGTGATGAAGACCTGGAAAGCGGAGTGGCAGAATGCGGGGCCGGGACGCTGTCTGAGAGTTCTATGATTCTCACAGTGAACCGGTCTCTTTTTCAGCCCCTCACTTCTCTTCAGTCTCTCACTCCTCTCCTTTCAGCCCCTCAACACTTCTCCAGCGGTCTCTATTTTCAGCCCCTCGACACTTCTCCAGCGGCCATGATGATGACTACCTGTTCCTTCAGGGTCGTCATCTGTGTTATTACAATGTGTCTTTTTGGAACCGTTCAGTCCTACAGATTACAACACAAAGGCACACTGACAATAGGCATAAAGCACCTGTTAGCAACTTCCTATTTCACCTGCTGTACCAAGGCAATCTAATCCCATTCTCTGTGTGGTCAGGTGGAATGGTGTGTGGGGGATATAATGGGAGAGTCATTTCATGCTTGGTTTGTGAGCAGAGGTCAGGAGAGAGACTGGAGGACGGTCAAAATAGTGTCCTGCTCTTTCACATATGAAACCATTCATTGTCTATTGGTCTCGTCTTGTTCCACTTTTCCTCATTGGGGCTAAAGAATGTTCCAGTCACCTTTTTACAAAAGGACGACGACTAATGCGGTCCCTGGATTTCTCTGTGAGAAGCTCCAGTCTGTAACCTTGACATTCAGCTGTCCACTATGGAACAAGCACTACTATTACCAGCACCCATTTTACTTTGCTAGAGAGACCACCCTTTTTACTTTGCTAGAGAGACCACCCTTTTTACTTTGCTAGAGAGACCACCCTTTTTACTTTGCTAGAGAGACCACCCTTGTTACTTTGCTAGAGAGACCACCCTTGTTACTTTGCTAGAGAGACCACCCGTGTTACTTTGCTAGAGAGACCACCCGTGTTACTTTGCTAGAGAGACCACCCGTGTTACTTTGCTAGAGAGACCACCCGTGTTACTTTGCTAGAGAGACCACCCGTGTTACTTTGCTAGAGAGACCACCCGTGTTACTTTGCGAGAGAGACCACCCGTGTTACTTTGCGAGAGAGACCACCCGTGTTACTTTGCGAGAGAGACCACCCTTTTTCTATGTTGCGCATTTTGCGTCGTCTGTTTTTGTAATTTGCTTATCTATTAGTCTTTGTTTTCGCTGTGTTTTTTCCCCACTACGCTCTTCCTTCCTTGGAATCAATATTGTATGATTTTCTCCATGTTTTATTTGTCTTCTACATTGTAATGGGTATTATAAACTGGGTGGTTCGAGCCCTGAATGCTGATTGGCTAACAGCCGTGGTATATCAGACAGTTTACCACAGGGATGACAAAACATGTATTTTTACTGCTCTAATTACGTTGGTAACCCGTTTATAATCGCAATAAGGCACCTGGGGGTTTGTAGTATATGGCCAGTATACCATGGCTAAGGGCTGTATCCAGTCACTCCACGTTGCGTCGTGCTTAAGAACAGCCCTTAGCTGTGGTATATTGGCCACATACCACACCCCCTCTGGCCTTACTGCTTAATTCTAATACAAGTAAAGAGATTATCTCCCAAGACAACAGAGGCATATTAAATATGTTTCTCATTTCACTTCGGCTCATTCATTCATAGTTGTTGTGAATAGAATTAATGTCACCATTTTGTTTAAAAACAATGAATTCAAATGTTCTACATCTCACTAGATATTTCAATAGAAGTGAATTGTAACGTCCTAATGTTACTGAAGGTTACCATGCTGTGATGCCAAATCAGCCCCAGGGCCCTCAGCATCAGAACCTGGTGAACAACCAGCAGCACAGCAATATGGGAAATCACATGACGGCCTTCATGGTCCAGTACCCTTCAATGACGTCTTATCAGGTACCTTCTTTTTGGCTTATCATTATTAAACTGTTTTTTTCAATTAAAGAATCAAATTGATTTGTCCTGTCCTTTTACTTTGACATGGTTTGGTCTTCTATTGTGAACATCTTGCTCTTGTGAACATCTTTTCCTGACTGAAAATCTTATAATTATATCAATCGAACCCTGAAATGTTAAATAGTTTGAAGATTGAATTGAAAAGAGATTTGAAAGGGATCTGACATCAGATGTCTGTATCAATTGTAAATGTAAAAAATAAATAGTCCTGCTTAATCCTGTTGTTCCATATGGTCTGTGTGCGTCGTGCAGGTATCAATGCCCCAGGGGTCTCAGAACATGCCTCCACATCAGCAGGCATGTCAACAGCCAATGATGATCCAGAGCCATCCAAGCCAAGGTCCCATGGCCATGTCAGGCATGCAGGTTTACTACAGTGTCATGCCACCAAATCAACACAGCACCATGAGGTAGGCACTGAGCTGTTCTATTGTTGACACCAGGAAGATGGACTGTGTATTAAATAGTCTAAGTGTTAGGTCTGTAATCTGGTACTGTTTCATATTCCAAAGTAGTTCAACGTTGATGAAACGCTGCAGATACCGGTGTACCAACCATTTACATCAGTCCATTATAGTAGCTTGTAGCTAGACTCTATAGAGCCCCCCCCCCCCCCCCCCCCCAGAGCCATAGTTATCCTATAGTGTGGTTGATGAAGGGAGTTATTGCCGGTGTAGAAACCGTCCGTAAAGGGAGTTATTGCCGGTGTAGAAACCGTCCGTAAAGGGAGTTATTGCCGGTGTAGAAACCGGTCCTCATGGGAGGTGTACTTTTAAGACTGGGCTGCACTGCACCTGTATCATTAGCCTTATAAATCATCCTCCAGACTGCCCTACTAACAGAAACTCCACTGAGCTGAAAGTGACCCCCAGACTGCCCTACTAACAGAAACTCCACTGAGCTGAAAGTGACCCCCAGACTGCCCTACTAACAGAAACTCAACTGAGCTGAAAGTGACCCCCAGACTGCCCTACTAACAGAAACTCCACTGAGCTGAAAGTGATCTCCAGACTGCCCTACTAACAGAAACTCCACTGAGCTGAAAGTGACCCCCAGACTGCCCTACTAACAGAAACTCCACTGAGCTGAAAGTGACCTCCAGACTGCCCTACTAACAGAAACTCCACTGAGCTGAAAGTGACCCCCAGACTGCCCTACTAACAGAAACTCCACTGAGCTGAAAGTGATCTCCAGACTGCCCTACTAACAGAAACTCCACTGAGCTGAAAGTGATCTCCAGACTGCCCTACTAACAGAAACTCCACTGAGCTGAAAGTGACCTCCCTCCCAGTTGTACTGGTTCCTCTATACCGCCCCACAGCATCAGTACTGTCAGTGTTAATATTAAGTGTCCCAAATAAAACCCTATTCCCTATATAGTGCACTACTTTTAACCAGAGCCCTATGGGTACAGTACCAGGCAGCTGTAATGTAATCCTTCAGTCTGGTGACAAGAGTGATTCAGGTCATAAAGAGGAAATTAATGACATGTTTGTTTTTTCTCTTGGACTGTCACCATCGATCAGAGATCATTAACAGACCTTTAATACAAGATTATTTCTGAGAAATGGTGTTAGGGCTCTTTAAGGGAGACTTTTGAGAGCAACTATAAAGTGGCTGGCTGCTGGTGCTATCAATGCCTTTTAATTGATGCCTCATAGAGCTCCATAAATATATTGACTAAGCAAGTGTCTCCACAGTCCATCGATGGGTTTCTTACCTCCTCCTGGAGCAGAGCAGATGCAGTTTCCCCGGGCTTTGTCTCCGTGTGGGACCCAGCAGCTACCAGGACAGCAGTGCACAGGTAACATTACCCCTCCTCTCAGCAACACCAAGGTCGTGGGTTCAATTCCCCCCGGGATCACACACATACTAAACTAGATACCGTTCGCTTTGAAAGACCCTTAAGTATGAGATTTGATACCATTTTTAAAATGGTTTTCCTGCCTTGTGTGTCCATCCGAGGATGGAAAACGTTCCTTAGACACTGAAGCTGTGATTTTGACGTTGTTGTAACTGTTTGTTTGTAGGTGTGCACCCCGGTCCTCACAGTGGTGGTATGGTGATGATGCAGCTGACCCTGCCCCCTAACCACCAGCCCAGAGCCCACTCCCCTTCACAGTGGAAACACAACAGATTCTACAGTCTGGATCACACACGCAGCCAGAGGTCCTCAGAACAACTAAACAACTCACAGGTAACTACTCAGAACAACTAGACGACTCACGGGTAACTACTCAGAACAACTAGACGACTCACAGGTAACTACTCAGAACAACTAGACGACTCACGGGTAACTACTCAGAACAACTAGACGACTCACGGGTAACTACTCAGAACAACTAGACGACTCACGGTTAACTACTCAGAACAACTAGACGACTCACGGGTAACTACTCAGAACAACTAGACGACTCACGGGTAACTACTCAGAACAACTAGACGACTCACGGGTAACTACTCAGAACAACTAGACGACTCACGGGTAACTACTCAGAACAACTAGACGACTCACGGGTAACTACTCAGAACAACTAGACGACTCACGGGTAACTACTCAGAACAACTAGACGACTCACGGTTAACTACTCAGAACAACTAGACGACTCACGGGTAACTACTCAGAACAACTAGACGACTCACGGGTAACTACTCAGAACAACTAGACGACTCACGGGTAACTACTCAGAACAACTAAACGACTCACGGGTAACTACTCAGAACAACTAGACGACTCACGGGTAACTACTCAGAACAACTAGACGACTCACGGGTAACTACTCAGAACAACTAGACGACTCACGGGTAACTACTCAGAACAACTAGACGACTCACGGGTAACTACTCAGAACAACTAGACGACTCACGGGTAACTACTCAGAACAACTAGACGACTCACGGGTAACTACTCAGAACAACTAGACGACTCACGGGTAACTACTCAGAACAACTAGACGACTCACGGGTAACTACTCAGAACAACTAGACGACTCACGGGTAACTACTCAGAACAACTAGACGACTCACGGGTAACTACTCAGAACAACTAGACGACTCACGGGTAACTACTCAGAACAACTAGACGACTCACGGGTAACTACTCAGAACAACTAGACGACTCACGGGTAACTACTCAGAACAACTAGACGACTCACGGGTAACTACTCAGAACAACTAGACGACTCACGGGTAACTACTCAGAACAACCAGACGACTCACGGGTAACTACTCAGAACAACCAGACGACTCACGGGTAACTACTCAGAACAACCAGACGACTCACGGGTAACTACTCAGAACAACTAGACGACTCACGGGTAACTACTCAGAACAACCAGACGACTCACGGGTAACTACTCAGAACAACTAGACGACTCACGGGTAACTACTGAGCTGCTGATAATTAGACATAACCAGTCAGGAGTCTTTGTAATATTCTGCATGTTGGAGCGAGGGCAGGATCAGCCTGAGCGAGGGCAGGATCAGCCTGAGCGAGGGCAGGATCAGCCTGAGCGAGGGCAGGATCAGCCTGAGCGATAGCAGGATGACTGATCTACACATCATCTTGCATCCCAAATAACTGCTCATTGTGTTATCAAGATAAGCGACTCCGAGCATCTTGCTTAGGCCCGTCTCTTCGAACTAGGGACACACTTTCCCTCTGATGGACTATATTAAAGGGTTTCTATGTCCCCTCTTTGACCCCCACGTCCCTGTCCCTCCTTTCTGCCTCTGTCCTATAGAACAGTCCCCAGCTGGGCGGCGCCAGCACGCCTCCGGCCCAGCCCCAAGCCCCAACCCACCAGCTTACCTCCATAAAGAACCTCCACTCGGCCGGCCCCACCCCCATCCCCATAATCACCCAGTTCCCCAGACCCTTCGGCCCAGGGCAGGCAGTGGACGGCAGATACCCATTACTGGGTCAACCCCTCCAGTACAACCCTGCCATCAGGCCTCCGCTGATCCACGGCACACACCACATGATCCCCAACCACCACCACGTGAGTCCTCAGAACACACACACACACACTAGACAAAGAAGGTTGTTTCGTACGACAAAATGGACCAAATCTGTGACGTGAAAATGTAAGATTAAAAGATGAAAAAAGTAGACAATAAAAGCTCAGTCCAGTCAACATGTCTGCCTCCTTTTCCTTTTCCCTCAGGGCCCAATGGGAATCCGGCATCATGGGGGGCGAGGGAGGAGACCACCGCCTAGGAAGTCATTATCATCAGATCTTAGTGTAGGTGACCCAGGTAATAGAGAGGAGAGACCATGACCCTTGGGACGAGCGAAACCATGACCCTTGGGACGAGCGAGACCATGACCCTTGGGACGAGCGAGACCATGACCCGGGGACGAGCGAGACCATGATCCTTGGGACGAGCGAGACCATGACCCTTGGGACGAGCGAAACCATGACCCTTGGGACGAGCGAGACCATGACCCTTGGGACGAGCGAGACCATGACCCTTGGGACGAGCGAGACCATGACCCTTGGGACGAGCGAGACCATGACCCTTGGGACGAGCGAGACCATGACCCGGGGACGAGCGAGGAGAGACCTTAGTTGTTGATCTTAGGGAGGGAGAGAGCCTACCTGTTCATGGTTGTTTGATCAATAGGACTGTGACGTTCCCAAATGTTAGAGGACTCCCGTGGTATTTACATATTGGCATGTATCCATTCAGGTGTATTTTGTGGCTTTTGGCAAATGCTTTCTAATGGTCTAAAGTCGCATTGTTGCTACTGTCTGTCAACACACAGTCCAGTTCAAAGTGAATGATGGCAGGTCCGTGTGGCAAATGGCTTATTTGCATATATGCCTATTGTAGCTTTGATTGGCTATGGGGCACCTGTCTGTGTCGTCTGGTTCTGGACACGACATACACGTTCTTATTGGGGTTTATTTACTGCAGTGTCTATTAATTGTCCAAACGCACGGTCACTTTCCCACTATATATTGTTATAGAATTTTAACAAATACCTTACTCAATGTCAGTTCCCAAACATTCTATGAAAGTATGAAAATGTGAAAATGACCATATCTAAGTGCTCGTCAGAGAATGTATTTTGTTTTTTAATGAAAGTGCCATTTTCCCTGGGGGGGGTGATCAGATTTTTATAAGATTTCATGTTGCTAAAACGCTGTCAGTTCCACCTCAAACTACTAAAACCGGATATTAGGCACATAGAACATACACTGCTCAAAAAAATAAAGGGAACACTTAAACAACACAATGTAACTCCAAGTCAATCACACTTCTGTGAAATCAAACTGTCCAATTAGGAAGCAACACTGATTGACAATACATTTCACATGCTGTTGTGCAAATGGAATAGACAAAAGGTGGAAATTATAGGCAATTAGCAAGACACCCCCAAAAAAGGAGTGATTCTACAGGTGGTGACCACAGACCACTTCTCAGTTCCTATGCTTCCTGGCTGATGTTTTGGTAACTTTTGAATGCTGGCGGTGCTCTCACTCTAGTGGTAGCATGAGACGGAGTCTACAACCCACACAAGTGGCTCAGGTAGTGCAGTTCATCCAGGATGGCACATCAATGCGAGCTGTGGCAAAAAGGTTTGCTGTGTCTGTCAGCGTAGTGTCCAGAGCATGGAGGCGCTACCAGGAGACAGGCCAGTACATCAGGAGACGTGGAGGAGGCCGTAGGAGGGCAACAACCCAGCAGCAGGACCGCTACCTCCGCCTTTGTGCCAGGAGGTGCACTGCCAGAGCCCTGCAAAATGACCTCCAGCAGGCCACAAATGTGCATGTGTCTGCTCAAACGGTCAGAAACAGACTCCATGAGGGTGGTATGAGGGCCCGACGTCCACAGGTGGGGGTTGTGCTTACAGCCCAGCACCGTGCAGGACGTTTGGCATTTGCCAGAGAACACCAAGATTGGCAAATTCGCCACTGGCGCCCTGTGCTCTTCACAGATGAAAGCAGGTTCACACTGAGCACATGAGCACATGTGACAGATGTGACAGAGTCTGGAGACGCCGTGGAGAACGTTCTGCTGCCTGCAACATCCTCCAGCATGACCGGTTTGGCGGTGGGTCAGTCATGGTGTGGGGTGGCATTTCTTTGTGGGGCCGCACAGCCCTCCATGTGCTCGCCAGAGGTAGCCTGACTGCCATTAGGTACCGAGATGAGATACTCAGACCCCTTGTGAGACCATATGCTGACACATGCACATTTGTGGCCTGCTGGAGGTCATTTTGCAGGGCTCTGGCAGTGCACCTCCTGGCACAAAGGCGGAGGTAGCGGTCCTGCTGCTGGGTTGTTGCCCTCCTACGGCCTCCTCCACGTCTCCTGATGTACTGGCCTGTCTCCTGGTAGCGCCTCCATGCTCTGGACACTACGCTGACAGACACAGCAAACCTTTTTGCCACAGCTCGCATTGATGTGCCATCCTGGTTGAACTGCACTACCTGAGCCACTTGTGTGGGTTGTAGACTCCGTCTCATGCTACCACTAGAGTGAGAGCACCGCCAGCATTCAAAAGTTACCAAAACATCAGCCAGGAAGCATAGGAACTGAGAAGTGGTCTGTGGTCACCACCTGTAGAATCACTCCTTTTTTGGGGGTGTCTTGCTAATTGCCTATAATTTCCACCTTTTGTCTATTCCATTTGCACAACAGCATGTGAAATGTATTGTCAATCAGTGTTGCTTCCTAAGTGGACAGTTTGATTTCATAGAAGTGTGATTGACTTGGAGTTACATTGTGTTGTTTAAGTGTTCCCTTTATTTTTTTGAGCAGTGTATAATTGACCTATATATTTTTTAATAATATCGTCTTTGAGAACTAATAATAACCTAAATAAAAGCTAGACGAGGAGAATTAAAAGAATTATGCATTCAGGAGTTTTGTCATGGCGTGAGGCCCCCATTTCTTTCATTTTTTTTGTTGTCACTCAGATGGCATAAGGCTTGGCAAGATGTGTAGAATTGCAGGACATTAGCTTTTAAACAACATTTTGTCACTCCGGCCAATAGGACAGCCTCAAATGTAAGTTGGTGACCTCACCATTGGCCAAGCCCATAACCACACCCACCACCTAAGCCCCGTTTTGATCCAGAAAAAAACCCTGTATATGTGATTTGATTATGTAACCCAGTTCAGTTTATTTATTTTGGAGTATAAATAATAATGGTCTGTGAATGGATTCCTGTTGATCATCACACTTGAGTCTTAGAACAATATTTTTTCTAATATAATATTTATAAACAATCTAGTTAAAAAAAACAGTACCTGTCAAAAGTTTTGGACACCTACTCATTCAAGGGTTTTTCTTTATTTTGACTATTTTCTACATTGTAGAATAATAGTGAAGACATCAAAACTATGAAATAACACATATGGAATCATGTAGTAACCAAAAACGTGTTTAAACAAATCTAAATAGATTTTCGATTCTTCTAAATAGCTACCCGTTGCCTTGATGACAGCTTTGCACACTTTGCATTCTCTCAACCAGCTACATGAGGAATGCTTTTCCAACAGTCTTGAAGGAGTTCCCACATATGCTGAGCACTTGTTGGCTGCTTTTCCTTCACTCTGCGGTCCCACTCATCCCAAACCATCTCAATTGGGTTGAGGTTGGGTGATTGTGGAGGCCTCATCACTCTCCTTCTTGGTCAAATAGCCCTTACACAGCCCGGAGGTGTGTTGGGTCATTGTCCTGTTGAAAAACAAATTATAGTCCCACTAAGCACAAACCAGATGGGATGGCGTATCGCTGTATAATGCTGTCGTAGCCATGCTGGTTAAGTGTACCTTGAATTCGAAATAAATCACAGACAGTGTCACTAGCAAAGCACCATCACACTACCTTCTTCATGGTGGGAACCACACACGCGGAGATCATCCGTTCACCTACTCTACGTCTCAAAGACCAAACATCTCAAATTTGGATTTCCACCCGTCTACTGTTCATAGCTCATGTTTCTTGGCCCAAGCAAGTATTTTCTTGATTGACTGACCTTCATGTCTTAAAGTAATGATGGACTGTTGTTGCTCTTTGCTTATTTGAGCTGTTCTTGCCATAATATGAACTTGGTCTTTTACCAAATAGGGCTATCATCTGTATACCACCCCTACCTTGTGACAACACAACTGATTGGCTCAAACACATTAAAACGTAAAGAAATTCCACAAATTAACTTTCAACAAGGCACACCTGTTAATTGAAATGCATTCCACCTCATGAAGCTGGTTGAGAGAATGCCAAGAGTGTGCAAAGCTGTCATCAAGGCAAAGGGTGGCTACTTTGAAGTATCTCAAATATAACATGTACATAACAAAAAAAAATGGTTACTACATGATTCTATATGCGTTTCATAGTTTTGATGTCTTCACTATTTTTCTACAATGTAGACAATAGTAAAAATAAAGAAAAACCCTTGAATGAGTAGGTGTGTTAGAAGCTTTTGACTGGTACTGTATGTGTATATATATATTCTCATTATAAACCACTTGCTGTGCACTGAAGGACCATACGGGAGTGTATTTGTTCATGTAAGAAGAAGAATTTATAGACTAGGCAGAATTCACACCTGGCTAAATACATAAACTGGTGTACCTAGGTTTTAGGGATATAATGATTCTCTCACATATTGGATTCCACACAGCAAGATTTTATTTTAGAAGGAAAAATTATCCTTATTGAAATCACTCTAGTAGTGTTTATTGGTCCACAATTACTCCCCAAAAACAGCTAAACTAAATGTCATCCCTGTTGCCACTAGAGATGATCAGCTTCTGTTGGTCTCCATGCAGTAAGTGGTAAAAGATCATGTTGTCAATAACTGACCTGGTGAATCAATCAATTCTCTCTCTGCAGTGAACAGTGGAGTCCTGGAGGTGCTGGAGCTACCAGAGGGCATCAGTCGTACGGAGGCAGACTCTCTCCTGGGGGAACTATACAGAGGAGGGGCCATGATCAAGTGGTTGTCTGAGACCCAACAGCACCAACACCAGAACCAGTCTGGTGAAACCCTGCTGAAGCACTGTGGGGCTGGGGGGGACGGTAAAAACGGTGACACAAACACTGACACTACTTCCTGTTCCAAACCCCCCAGTAGTAACCATAACGACCTGGCGTCCACCTACACCATCCTGGCTGTGTTTCCCTCCAGGTACGCAGCTCAGAACGCCTTGCTCAGACACAGTGGCCCTGCCGGCCCTGGGCCCCTCCTTACCACCACGTTCAAACTGAGAACTAGCAAGAGACACTCTGAGTTTCACAACCTGGAGAGGACCAGCTCTCAATAGCAGGGTGGGGTGCTGTAGCCAGCCAACCAGGAGAGGACCACCTCTCAATAGCAGGGTGGGGTGCTGTAGCCAGTCAACCAGGAGAGGACCACCTCTCAATAGCAGGGTGGGGTGCTGTAGCCAGTCAACCAGGAGAGGACCACCTCTCAATAGCAGGGTGGGGTGATATGTTACTAGGGCCCCTGAGAGGTTGTTCTAGGGTCTCCCACGGGGTGCTATGAGGGGCTGCCTGTCACGGGCCCTCGCCATGGCCCCTCCACCTCCACTGCTGCCATTGGCCAACCAACCAGACACCCCTCTTCTGCAAGAATCACTCACTAGTCTCCACTTCCCACCGGACTGACAGACAGACTGATGGAGTATCACTCGGTTGGCATTATCTAACAGCTTGAAAATGTGTAAAAAGGATCTGACAACACACCAATGTTGAAACACAAAGACACAGACAGAAAAACTTGAAGTTTGAAGTTCCAAAAGTGACATATTTTATTTGCAGACAGAACATGGTAAAGGAGCAGCATGTTTTATTTTATTTTATTTTGTTTTATGTTTGTTAAAAGCTGCAGTCAGAACACCCAAAGCAGGGTTGTACTCATTCATTACAAGAGGATAATATACCAAGTGTCTCTCATTGGACAAGAGTGTCTCTCTTTGGGCCGGATTCTGATTTGAGATCTGCAACGAATAACTCCAGATTTCAGTTTAAAGTGTCCCATTGACGTAAAAGCTTGATTTACACGAAAGCCTGAGTTGTGCTGGTGTATAATATCAAGTTAGGATTCGGCCCGTAGCGTCAGTCTCCTGTTTAGTCAGTTGGTGTGCTACTAAAACAGCAGATTAGAGTCTTCTAGAACAAGGTTGTGTCCCAAATGGCACCCTATTTCCCTGTATAGTGCACTACTTAGGTCTCATAGGGCTGTGGTTTTATGAGCCCTATGGGACCTGGTCTAAAGTAGTGCACTATCTAGAGAATAGGGTTCTGTTTGGGACTTAGCCCAACAGAATGTTCTTTTTGTGCCTTCTAACTGGACTCTGGTGCCACTGTCCATCCCTCTCCCAAACACCCCTAAAGACAAGACACCCCATCCAATTCCATTTGTATAAACTCTGACCCACCAATTTCATTCACAATAAATCATCACTGATATGGTAGCTAAATTATTCTCACTTTTCTACACAGTAAATGGTATCTTTGCACTGGCACAAAGAAGTGGTGTTTGTTTTGATAGTGGTTTATCGTTTTGAAGGTAAAAGATGAGAACCTTGGTGCATCTCATTGATGGTTTATTCTATTTGAGCTTTTCTAAAATGAATGGCCTTCTCACCAACCACCTCCAACCCTCTCTGTTCAGTCCACCCATTCCCTGGTTACGTATCAAATGGCACCCTATTCCCTATGGACCCTGGTCAAAAGTAGTGCACTATATAGGGTGGCCAGGCCAAATTCCTTTCATGTTTAGTTCGTTTTACCATTTGTATCCTATCAGAAGGGTCACTGGAAAAGTGTGCATTATTCACAACACACCCCCAACCCCATCATACCCAAACAAATGTCTATTTAAGATGGTTGTTGATGGTGGATTCAGGAGAGATTTAAGATGGTTGTTGATGGTGGATTCAGGAGAGATGTACAGTCTGCTGGTGCAAGATGTTTTTATTTCTGTTTGAAAACAATAAATGTTTACACCAAAACGATGTGCTTTGTCATTTCAACAACACTCCTGTCATTTGTCAAAATATGAGATTCTTTCTGCTTGCTTCATTACCACCAAGGACATACAGGTAACTGCCAACATACAGCTTCAATGCACCTTGGCATAGATTATACAAGTGTCGAACTCTGTCGGAGGGCTGCCACACCATTATTCCACGACATCATCTGGTGTTTTGTTGATGGTGAAAAAGGCTGTTTCATTCACTTCTCCAGAATCTCCCATAAGTGTTCAATTTGGTTGATATCTGGTGACAGACGGCCATGGCATATGGTTTAGATCGTTTTTCATGCTCATCAAACCATTCCGTGACCACTTGTGCATGGGGACATTGTCATCCTATGGAGGCATAGCCATGGTTACCAAAATAATGGCCTACCCAGCATTTTCTACATGTTAGCATGATGGGATGTTAACTGAACCACACCTGTGTGGAAGCACCAGCTTTCAATATACTTTGTATCCCTCATTTACTCAAGGGTTTTCATTATTTTGGCAGTTACCTGTATAATTTATCATATTAGCTACAGTAATTGTGTTCTTGTAATAAACATTGAATTTAACACGGTTTGTTCTCCATAGGATATCATCCAACGTAAAATATAAAAGCCCCAGAGAAACTCTACCTTCAATATTGTGGTGTTCGTCCTACAAGGAGAATCTATGATATTTTGTTTATTGTGCCGATAGTATGAACCGAATTTCAAGGTTGGAGCGACAGTGCCCACTGGTGGACTTGTTATTATTGCATTTTCACTACCAATGGCGTAGAGCAGAGGCTCAACTCGGCAGA
The DNA here is from genome assembly GCF_016432855.1 of Salvelinus namaycush. NCBI lineage: Eukaryota > Metazoa > Chordata > Actinopteri > Salmoniformes > Salmonidae > Salvelinus > Salvelinus namaycush. The sequence goes on from NC_052313.1 coordinate 58,349,048, forward strand.
AAATCTGAATTCCTCCAGTAGGTGGCGTATGTTCATTGTTTCGCGCATCATGCAAATATAATTTGTATGGAGATGTGCGCCTACACATGTAGACCGTACTTGCTACAAAGTTACAGAAAGCTAAACCAACAACTACACAAACTGAAATTGGATACGTTGTAAACGCAGGTCCAACGAGAAAAAACCTAGCTAGCGAAGAGCCATTTTTTTGGGAGCATCTGATGACCTAAAGTGAGTGATGAACATGAACTTCTCTGGTCGCTGTATTGTACTGTCAAATCCTCCCACATGTTTCTAGTATGACCAGCGGTTTTCAGTAACAAGTATTTATTTATTCAGTTGTCATATTGGCAGGTTTGATAGCTTCTAGCGTAGTGTTTTATATGCAATGCGATCTCCTCGTAATTAACAGTCAGTGTTCACGAGTGTCCTGACGAGAAGGAACATTTTTATAACTATGTCAAGCAAAATCGGGCATTATCAGCTCATTGTTATGGATGTATCTTAATGAATTGAGAAAACAGCTCCCAAGTTACTTTGCTGTTATTCTGTCTGCAGACTAGGTCGTGATTGTGTTTGTCGTAGCTAGCTGGCTAGCTAGCAAACAAGAGATCATAACGTTGTTATGGCAACGGAACATAAGGACGAACGACTGGGTCGCATCTCTAGCAACCAAAATATGAGAAAGTATCAATTCGCTTATATAAATGAAAATAAAAACGAAACAAATTTTATTTCTATCGGTAAATATGTGCTTAGTATTGTTTTATTTGGCAACAGTGGTATAAGCGAGATAAACAGCTTAAACAAACGCAACGGAATAAACGTTATTCTTGGTGCGGAGGTGGTGACTGTGTGTAGTTGGCTCGGAGGCGTTTACGTATCCTTACGTATCCACCAATCCACAGAACGGATGGGCGGGAGCTCTGCCGCGTTTGGCGGAGAGACCTGTATTATCTTGTTATGCAGCGTTCAAAACAACTGGGAACTGGGACTTCAGTGCGTTTAAATCAAGATCACTGACCTCATGATTTGACCTCGTATTTTTCAGAGTTCCCAGTTGTTTTGAACTCTGCATCAGTATATCGATAATTATTGAGTAGACGCAGGTCTAGTATCCGCGTATCCATCTGAAATCCATAAAGCAGAAATGCTAAACTGACCTTAGATCAGGCATTCTACTCCGATTCACACATCGAAACCGAAACAAGGTAAATGCGTTTGGTTTTCGTATTGTCAATGGCAGTCGACATATACTACATCTCGCTCTGAGTTGAAATTAGTGTTGTTTAAACTGAAACGGGTAAGTTCTACTTCATGCATGATAGATCCAGTTTTCTGCTAAGTTATGGCACGATTTAGGGTGCGTTCGTAAAATTCACTCTCGTCTGAGTGTGCCAGAACGAATGCTCAACACCGGTTAACTATGACCGGTGTCAGTCAACGTCGGCAAAAACATTTTTTTGCTAGCAGCACTGTTACAGTCACCAATGCTCTAGATAACATGACAACAGCCTAACCAGCTCTGCTAAGGTGAGTAAAATAGAGTGAGGCGTTCCCTAATTCTTGTCTGGGCGTAGCTAGCTAACTTTAGCCAGTTAGCTTGGGTGTTTGACTGCCATTGTGAGGTCAGAACGCTCGGATCAAACCTACTTCTGACCAGAGCGTCCAGTGTGCGCTCTGTACGCGCAGAGAGCGAAACGCTCTGAATTTACCAACGCCCAGAGGCCACTCAGACATTCCAGAGTGAATTTACGAACACACCCTTAAAATCATTCAAGAGTAGTTTTTGGTTATTTGTTTTAACATCCACAGCATTTTAAGAGATCAGTTCAAGGAGAATACATTTTAAGAAGAGATACGTTTTACAATCTGAATTATTTGCATCTTTTTAGTCATAGATAGGCTAAACCTCCACATGACCATGGTTTATTTGCATGCCATTCATTCTAGGTGATGAACCTCTCAGAGGAGAACAGGACAGTCGTGGCCTCTGGTGTACCAGACACACTGTCCAGCAGTCGCATGGCAGACAAGCTGGTTATTCACTTCCAGAGCTCCAGAAGCCACGGAGGAGATGTAGAAAACATCAAGTACCCGACCAGCTTCAAGGGGGTGGCTTTTGTTACATTTGAAAACACCAGAGGTAACAGAAATACTGTAACAAAAGTTTTCTTAGCTGGGATGTAGTTTTGTTACATATATGCCTATAGATCATAACAACAAATGTATTGTAACAGATGCTGAGACGGTAATCAGAAAGAAACAGATCATGTGTGACAAGGAGTTCCCTCAAGACTACCCTATCACTGTATACAAATTCACCCAAGACGTGAGTACAGTCAGGCAATCCAATCAATCAACAGTAAATCAATACAGTTAATGTTTCTATTCCTGCATGGAAGGAACAGTAGCACACAGTACAGTACACATACTGACTGATCCTATATTCATCATTCCACAGGTGTTGTTCTACGTGAACGCTAAAGTGGACCTGTCAATCTTCGGTGACGAGGAACAGCAGGAGACCGTGATCCAAAGCTTGCGGTCTGCTCACAGATCAGTGAGGATCTGCCTTCTACCCAGCCAGGAGGGTAAAGCTTCAGTGGAGGGACCCTTCTCTGCCGTCAGGGCCCTGAGAGAGGACCTGCTCCAGCGGGCCACTGCCAGCAGCAGCAGTCACCCAGGGGAGAAGCACAGGGCTCCATCGAGCTCTGGTTACTCCCTGACCTCTGTGGCAGCAGGGAATGGGGTATCCCAGGTCAGCAGCAGTCATGCCTGGGAAAAGCACAGAGCTCCATCTCCATCAAGCCATGATCATTACCTGAGCTCTGTGGTAGTAGAGAGTAGGTCTTCCAGGGTCAGATCTGGTGATGGTGCTGAGGTGGACTTCCGGGTCAGCAGTTACCCCTGGGAGAAGAAGAACGGGGCAGCTCCCTCAAGCGCTGATCATTCTCTGTCAAGCTCTGTGGCAGGAGGGAGTGGGGCTTCTACAATAAATCAATCCTTGGAAAAGCACCGCAGGGCAGCTCCATCAAGCTCTGATCATTCTCCGAGCTCCATGGCATCAGGGAGGAGTGGGGAATCCAAGGTTGTCAGCAGCAGTCACACATTAGAGAAGTACATCGCTCCGTCAAGCCAAGATCCATCTCCGTCAAGCCAAGATCCATCTCCGTCAAGCCCAGTGGCAGCAGGGACCTCCAAGGTCAGCTCAGGTGGTGATGTTGACGTGGAAGAGGAGTCCACGTGGGTGGACACAAACATATTTCTTTACATTCAGAGATTTTCTAAAGACCAGTTTGACCAATGTTTTAGGAACCACAGTGTGTCAGCTGTGTTCGATGACAATGATATGGCCGACCTGACTCTGATATCGCTGAGAGGAGGACGCAACAGCAAGGGTCTCTCTGAAGTCCAACTGACCATATCAGAGCTGACTGATTTGGTCGCTGTTTGGCAGTCAACCCTGAGAATCCACACTATAGACTATAGAAAGCAGGACGTGCGTGAGAGAAAGAGGCTGCTGCAAATCTGTGCCGAGGTAAACGACCTTTATGAAGACGTTCTGTACGTGCAGAAGGAGTTTAGTGTCCGGGTCATCGGTCCCTCTATGTCCAGTCATCTCTTTAGTGAGTGGGTGAAGCATAGAATTGATCTGCTGGATAAAGAGGACTTGTTGTAGTGGTAGTCAGAATGGGAATCATTTTACCATTCTGCAATAGCAGCTAGTGCACGAACAGCTTTTTGCGCCGTATATATTGATAGCACTGTGAGACGTTTTCAAGAGATTTCTGTGACAACTAAATAGTATTGAGTTTGTGTTATTTGCTGTGCCTCAACAAGGATGCTGTTTTGTGTCAAGCTAGCCATGAGGGCATAACTAGATAATAGACTAGAAACTACATGTTAAGGAGTCAACACTAGAGGGTGCTGTTGTACCGAATATACACCATTTGTTCCATTAAATCAATTCTTTCTGTGTGTCCTGACTGTCGATCCACCTGTGTATTTATTTGGGTCTGTAAACCGCCACCTCAGCTGAGATCATGCATGGGACAAATGAACTATGTCATCAAGGACAATATCTCCTGTCTCCACCATGATTAACTAAGTACAGTACCAGTCAAAAGTTTGGACACGCCTATTTTCTACATTGTAGAATAATAGTGAAGACATCAAAACTATGAAATAACACATATGGAATAATGTAGTAACCAAAAATGTGTTAAACAAATCAAAATATATTTTATATTTGAGTTTCTTCAAAGTTCCCACCCACCAGGTCGCTGTTGTAAATGAGAACTTGTTCTTAACTAGTCTACCTGGTTAAATAAAGGTGAAATAAATTTTTATTTTATTTTTATTATTACCTTGATGACAACTTTGCACATTCTTGGCATTCTCTCAACCAGGTTCATGAGGTGGAATGCATTTCAATTAACAGGTGTTCCTTGTTGAAAGTTAATTTGTGGAATTTCTGTCCTTCGTAATGCGTTTGAGCCAATCAGTTGTGCTGTGACAAGGTAGTGGTGATATACAGAAGATAGCCCTATTTGGTTAAAGACCAAGTCCATATTATGGCAAGAACAGCCCAAATAAGCAAAGAGAAACGACAGTGCATCATTACTTTAAGACATGAAGGTTAGTCAATCTGGAAAATGTAAGAACTTTGAAAGTTCAGCTGCAAAAACCATCAAGCGCTATGATGAAACTGGCTTTCATGAAGACCGCCACAGGAAAGGAAGACCCAGAGTTCCTTCTGCTGCAGAGGATAAGTTCATTAGTTACAGTAACTGCACCTCAGATTGCAGCCCAAATAAATGCTTCACAAACTTCAAGTAAGAAACACATCTCAACATCAACTGTTCAGAGGAGTGAATCAGGCCTTCATGGTCCAATTGCTGCAAAGAAACCACTAAGGAGAAGAGACTTGCTTGGGCCAAGAAACATGAGCAATAGACATTAGACCAGTGGAAATCTGTCATTTGGTCTGATGAGTCCAAATTTGAGATTTTTGGTTCCAACCACCGTGTCTTTCTGAGACGCAGAGTAGGTGAACGGATGATCTCCGCATGTGTGGTTCCCACTGTGAAGTGTGGAGGAGTGACGGGTGGGGGTGCTTTTACTGGTGACACTGTCAGTGATTTATTTAGAATTCATGGCACACTTAACCAGCATGGCTACCACAGCATTCTGCAGCGATACGCCATCCCATCTGGTTTTCACTTAGTGGGACTATCATTTATTTTTCAGTAGGACAATGGCCCAACACACCTCCAGGCTGTGTAAGGGCTATTTGAACAAGAAGGAGAGTGATGGAGTGCTGCATCAGATGACCTGGCCTCCACAATCACCCGATCTCAACGGAGTTTAATTGGTTTGGGATGAGTGGGACCGCAGAGTGAAGGAAAAGCAGCCAACAAGTGCTCAGCATATGTGGGAACTCCTTCAAGACTGTTGGACAAGCATTCCAGGTGAAGCTGGTTGAGAGAATGCCTAGAATGTGCAAAGCTGTCATCAAGGCAAAGGGTGGCTACTTTGAAGAATCAAAAATATATGTTGATTTGTTTTTGGTTACTACATGATTTCATATGTGTTTTTTCATAGTGTTGATGTCTTCACTATTATTCTACAATGTAGAAAATAGTAAAAATGTAAAAAAATCCTTGAATGAGTAGGTGTGTCCAAACTTTTGACTGGTACTGTATGTCATCAAGGCCAATATCTCCCGTCCCAATCTCATAACTATGCACAGTGCATTCGGAAAGTATTCAGACCCCTTGACTTTTTCCATATTTTGTTACAGCCTTATTCTAAAATGGATTCATATTTTTTTTTTCTATCGTCAATCTACACACAATACCCCATAATGACAAAGCAATACCCCATAATGACAAAGCAAAAACCGGTTTGTAGAAATACCCATTTAAATAACTATTCAGACCCTTTACTCAGTCCTTTGTTGAAACACCTTTGGCAGCGATTATAGCCTTTTTGGGTATGACGCTACAAGCTTGGCACACACATTCAGAGACTTGTCCCGAAGCAACTCCTGCATTGTCTTGTCTGTGTGCTTAGGGTCGTTGTCCTGTTGGAAGGTGAACTTTCGCCCCAGTCTGAGATCCTGAGCTTTCTGGAGCAGGTTTTCATCAAGGATCTCTCTGTACTTTGCTCCGTTCATCTTTCCCTGGATCCTGACTAGTCTTCCAGTCCCTGTCGCTGAAAAACATCTGCCACCACCATGCTTCACCGTAGGAATGGTGCCAGGTTTCCTCCAGATGTGGCGCTTGGCATTCAGGCCAAATAGTTCAATCTTGGTTTAATCAAACCAGAGAATCTTGTTTCTCATGGTCTGAGAGTCCTTTAGGTGCCTTTTGGCAAACCAAGCGGGCTGCGATGTGCCTTTTACTGAGGAGTCGCTTCTGTCTGGCCCCTCTACAGAGATGCTTGTCCTTCTGGAAGGTTCTCTCATCTCCACAGAGGAACTCTGGAGCGCTTTCAGGGTGACCATCGGTTTCTTGGTCACCTCCCTGACCAAGGCCCTTCTCCCCCGATTGCTCCATTTGGCCGGGCGACCAGCTCTAGATGGAGGCCACGGTGTTCTTGGGGACCTTCAATGCTGCAGAAATGTTTTGGTATGCTTCCCCAGATCTGTGCCTCGACACAATCCTGTCTCGGAGCTCTACGGGCAATTCCTTCGACCTCATGGCTTGGTTTTTGCTCTGACATACACTGTCAACTGTGGGAGCTTGTATAGACAGGTGTGTGCCTTTTCAAATCATGTCCAATCAATTGAATTTCTCACAGGTGGACTCCAATCAAGTTGTATTAACATCTCAAGGATGATCAGTGGAAACAGGATGCACCTGAGCTCAATTTCAAGTGTCATAGCAAAGGGTCTGAATACTTATGTAAATAAGATATTAAAGTTGTTTTTTTTTATATAAATTTGCGAACATTTCTAAAAACCTGTTTTTGCTGTGTCATTATGGGTTGTTGTGTGTAGATTGATAATGAAAATGTTGTATTTCATCAATTTTATTATAAGGCTGTAATGTAACAAAACGTGGAAAAAGTCAAGGGGTCTGAATACTTTCTGAATGCACTGTACAGTATGTCATCATGGCCAATATCTCCCATCCCAACCTCATGATTAACTATGTCATCAAGGCCAATATCTCCTGTCCCAACCTCATGATTAACTATGTCATCAAGGCCAATATCTCCCATCCCAACCTCATGATTTAACTATGTCATCAAGGCCAATATCTCCCATCCCAACCTCATGATTTAACTATGTCATCAAGGCCAATATCTCCCATCCCAACCTCATGATTTAACTATGTCAACAAGGCCAATATCTCCCATCCCAACCTCATGATTAACTATGTCATCATGGCCAATATCTCTCATCCCAACCTCATGATTTAACTATATCATCATGGCCAATATCTCCCATCCCAACCTCATGATTAACTATGTCATCAAGGCCAATATCTCCCATCCCAACCTCATGATTTAACTATGTCATCAAGGCAAATATCTCCTGTCCCAACCTCATGATTAACTGTCATCAAGGCCAATATCTCCCATCCCAACCTTATGATTTAACTATGTCATCAAGGCCAATATCTCCCATCCCAACCTTATGATTTAACTATGTCACCAAGGCCAATATCTCCCATCCCAACCTCATGATTTAACTATGTCATCATGGCCAATATCTCCCATCCCAACCTTATGATTTAACTATGTCATCAAGGCCAATATCTCCCATCCCAACCTCATGATTTAACTATGTCATCAAGGCCAATATCTCCCATCCCAACCTCATGATTTAACTATGTCATCAAGGCCAATATCTCCCATCCCAACCTCATGATTTTGTGTGGTTCTCCTCTCATGCAACAGGCCGGATCTCTGTCCCTTTTGACATCTCTTTCATGCTTGTTTTCATTTTGTGTTCATCTGGTATCAGAGCACTTTATGGAACGGGTCGACACAAGGCGGCCAAAACAAGGTATGAAGTTATTATTATTTTCATACACAACCTCTTTTGGGGCTTAGTTGTGGTCAATTTGCAGTGTGCAAATTATTATAATTATGTTCCGACCATCCGCTCTGACAAAAATGGTCCCGCTGCTGAATCTAGTTGCCTACCCCTGTCATATAAGATCAACTATGATTTGCTTTCATACACAAATGGCATCCTCTTCCACACAGGGGTTCACCCAATTATGAGTTAATGGCTAGCCAGCCAGGCTAAAGTCTAGAAACACAGTAACTTGTTTGTCATTCTACACCAAGCTTTGTTCTTGATACAATGTTTTCCCCTCACGGCAGTTTAATTTGTTTTTGGCAACTGTTCTTTAAACACGTTGCTAGTGGTGATTTTAATACATTTCTAATTGAACCCGTCCCTTAATTAAGAAGACAAGCTCATAATTAATACCTCAGAAGTCATTCAAATAGCAGATGCTGACCCAGCAATACTCATTATTACTGCAGTTGATTAATAGATATATTCAGGCCAGTATTTGTAGTATTTTAATCTGTAGGCAATGAGATGTTCTCTACACAAACGTGTCTGGTACAGTGTGGTTCATTTGGGATCTTTCGCATTCCCACACATGTCCATGACTATGTTTGGAATATTTATTTCTCCCTCAAAAAGGACAAGCGGACCAATATAACTTGTGTACTATGGGGGATAGTAGATTGACATAAGCGAGTGCTTTTTCTGTTGGTTAGGCCTACTCATCTTGTTGGCTGATGAAAGTAAATGTGGACAGTTCTTCTAGCATCTTCAATATGAACGCAGTTGCGTCGCCGATGTGTCTGTCTTCACTTGTAGCTTACTTCGGAGCTGAGATGCCTGTGAGAAGGATCTGATCACTTGATGGGCATTGGCTAATAAGAATGGCGATATCTGAGTGAGCACGCTTTGTAGCACGCAGCCTGGAGAAGGGAATTATAATGATTATATTCAGGGGCACAATAGCCACTGGCCGCAAAAGGCAAGGATTTTTTTAGGGGGCATTCCCGCCACACAAGAGGGATGCCGCCGGGAAATTCAAGGCATTATCAAGTGCTTGTCAAATTGTGAATGAGAGACTGATGAAGTGTGTACAGCTTGCACAAAAACAGAGCTCATGCCTTTCATGTGACTTTTTTCAAATCATCATTAGAGTCATGTCATGCAGCCTTAGAATGTATTCAAATTCTTTGTTAACCGCTCAACACAGCATGCTCACTCCCTCAATAATTATTTATTATTAAAACAACCTTTTTATTTAATGAATCTATGTTCAAATCAAATGTATTTATATAGCCCTTCATACATCAGCTGATATCTCAAAGTGCTATACAGAAATTATGTTCAATTGTATTCTTCATACTATAAAATAATGCCACAGAATTCTAAGCACATTTTGTCTGCTAAAGGAATTAGTGTAGCCCACAGCCATATGGCATAGCAAGATCAGGGCCTAACATAAGGACAACTCAGTCTGCTATTCCGTTCTTCTTCATATCATGTTTCTTTAGACCTGTCTAAGATAAATAATGGATTTTTTGTGATGGTGTAGGCTTTCTTACATGGATTTCTGAGACTTTTTAAAGTGTAGATGTTCCAAAGGTTGGCGTCAGTGGCTTGTAGTGTGTGGAAGCCAGGAGACGCTAAATGTGTTTATGTTAATTAACGGTCAATCACTGTGAGACCGGCAGTTATTTGTTTGACAGTCACTGGCTGACAAAATGTAATGACCGCCACAGCTCTAGTATAAGGTAACATGTTTAGTCACTGCAGGTGGCAGTAGTACACCTCTCTGTTGGTACATGTATCATCCTATAGTATCAAGTACGCCAAGCTAAGTTGTGGGTAACATAGTCTCATGGCACATTGCTGTGAGATATCATGGTCTTGTGCCCATGCAGAGCAGTAGAGTCTTGATGAGCCGGCAATGTCAAAAAGCCAACTGAGCAGCATATGATGGTGCCTATACTGTCATTCCCCTGGTTTTGTCCCTGGTTCTGTTCCTGGTTCTGTTCCTGGTTCTGTTCCTGGTCTGGTCCAGGTTCTGTTCCTGGTTCTGGTCCAGGTTCTGTTCCTGGTTCTGGTCCAGGTTCTGTTCCTGGTTCTGTTCCTGGTCTGGTCCAGGTTCTGTTCCTGGTTCTGTTCCTGGTCTGGTCCAGGTTCTGTTCCTGGTTCTGGTCCAGGTTCTGTTCCTGGTTCTGTTCCTGGTCTGGTCCAGGTTCTGTTCCTGGTTCTGTTCTTGGTCTGGTCCTGGTTCTGGTCTGGTCCTGGTCTGGTCCTGGTCTCTCCCCAGTTTTGGTCCTGGTTCAGTTCCTGGTTTTGCTCCTGGTCAGTGAATAGGGTGCATTTGGGATGCAGTCTTACACACTCAGACCATTCCAAGTCAGACTATTTATGCTACAGTATATGCACCTGTACTATATGATGGATGAAAGCCAAGGGTTTGTAGTGCTTGGTAATGCAATCAAATAAGATAGAGATGTTGTGTGGTGGTGGAGGATTGTAGAATGTCTCTAGACAGTCTGTCCCTGTATGGAGGTGTGGTGGTGGTGGGGGGGACTGTAGAATATCTCTAGACAGTCTGTCCCTGTATGGAGGTGTGGTGGTGGTGGGGGACTGTAGAATATCTCTAGACAGTCTGTCCCTGTATGGAGGTGTGGTGGTGGTGGGGGGGACTGTAGAATATCTCTAGACAGTCTGTCCCTGTGTGGAGGTGTGGTGGTGGGGGGGACTGTAGAATATCTCTAGACAGTCTGTCCCTGTATGGAGGTGTGGTGGTGGGGGACTGTAGAATATCTCTAGACAGTCTGTCCCTGTATGGAGGTGTGGTGGTGGAGGACTGTAGAATATCTCTAGACAGTCTGTCCCTGTATGGAGGTGTGGTGGTGGAGGACTGTAGAATATCTCTTGACAGTCTGTCCCTGTATGGAGGTGTGGTGGTGGAGGAGGACTGTAGAATATCTCTAGACAGTCTGTCCCTGTATGGAGGTGTGGTGGTGGTGGAGGACTGTAGAATATCTCTAGACAGTCTGTCCCTGTATGGAGGTGTGGTGGTGGTGGAGGGGACTGTAGAATATCTCTAGACAGTCTGTCCCTGTATGGAGGTGTGGTGGTGGTGGAGGACTGTAGAATATCTCTAGACAGTCTGTCCCTGTATGGAGGTGTGGTGGTGGTGGTGGAGGACTGTAGAATATCTCTAGACAGTCTGTCCCTGTATGGAGGTGTGGTGGTGGTGGAGGACTGTAGAATATCTCTAGACAGTCTGTCCCTGTATGGAGGTGTGGTGGTGGTGGGGGACTGTAGAATATCTCTAGACAGTCTGTCCCTGTATGGAGGTGTGGTGGTGGTGGAGGACTGTAGAATATCTCTAGACAGTCTGTCCCTGTATGGAGGTGTGGTGGTGGTGGTGGGGGACTGTAGAATATCTCTAGACAGTCTGTCCCTGTATGGAGGTGTGGTGGTGGGGGGGACTGTAGAATATCTCTAGACAGTCTGTCCCTGTATGGAGGTGTGGTGGTGGGGGACTGTAGAATATCTCTAGACAGTCTGTCCCTGTATGGAGGTGTGGTGGTGGAGGACTGTAGAATATCTCTAGACAGTCTGTCCCTGTATGGAGGTGTGGTGGTGGAGGACTGTAGAATATCTCTTGACAGTCTGTCCCTGTATGGAGGTGTGGTAGTGGAGGAGGACTGTAGAATATCTCTAGACAGTCTGTCCCTGTATGGAGGTGTGGTGGTGGTGGAGGACTGTAGAATATCTCTAGACAGTCTGTCCCTGTATGGAGGTGTGGTGGTGGTGGAGGGGACTGTAGAATATCTCTAGACAGTCTGTCCCTGTATGGAGGTGTGGTGGTGGTGGAGGACTGTAGAATATCTCTAGACAGTCTGTCCCTGTATGGAGGTGTGGTGGTGGTGGTGGAGGACTGTAGAATATCTCTAGACAGTCTGTCCCTGTATGGAGGTGTGGTGGTGGTGGAGGACTGTAGAATATCTCTAGACAGTCTGTCCCTGTATGGAGGTGTGGTGGTGGTGGGGGACTGTAGAATATCTCTAGACAGTCTGTCCCTGTATGGAGGTGTGGTGGTGGTGGAGGACTGTAGAATATCTCTAGACAGTCTGTCCCTGTATGGAGGTGTGGTGGTGGTGGAGGACTGTAGAATATCTCTAGACAGTCTGTCCCTGTATGGAGGTGTGGTGGTGGTGGAGGACTGTAGAATATCTCTAGACAGTCTGTCCCTGTATGGAGGTGTGGTGGTGGTGGGGGACTGTAGAATATCTCTAGACAGTCTGTCCCTGTATGGAGGTGTGGTGGTGGTGGAGGACTGTAGAATATCTCTAGACAGTCTGTCCCTGTATGGAGGTGTGGTGGTGGTGGTGGGGGACTGTAGAATATCTCTAGACAGTCTGTCCCTGTATGGAGGTGTGGTGGTGGGGGGGACTGTAGAATATCTCTAGACAGTCTGTCCCTGTATGGAGGTGTGGTGGTGGGGGACTGTAGAATATCTCTAGACAGTCTGTCCCTGTATGGAGGTGTGGTGGTGGAGGACTGTAGAATATCTCTAGACAGTCTGTCCCTGTATGGAGGTGTGGTGGTGGAGGACTGTAGAATATCTCTTGACAGTCTGTCCCTGTATGGAGGTGTGGTGGTGGAGGAGGACTGTAGAATATCTCTAGACAGTCTGTCCCTGTATGGAGGTGTGGTGGTGGTGGGGGGGGACTGTAGAATATCTCTAGACAGTCTGTCCCTGTATGGAGGTGTGGTGGTGGTGGGGGGGACTGTAGAATATCTCTAGACAGTCTGTCCCTGTATGGAGGTGTGGTGGTGGGGGACTGTAGAATATCTCTAGACAGTCTGTCCCTGTATGGAGGTGTGGTGGTGGGGGACTGTAGAATATCTCTAGACAGTCTGTCCCTGTATGGAGGTGTGGTGGTGGAGGACTGTAGAATATCTCTAGACAGTCTGTCCCTGTATGGAGGTGTGGTGGTGGAGGACTGTAGAATATCTCTAGACAGTCTGTCCCTGTATGGAGGTGTGGTGGTGGTGGAGGACTGTAGAATATCTCTAGACAGTCTGTCCCTGTATGGAGGTGTGGTGGTGGGGGGGGACTGTAGAATATCTCTAGACAGTCTGTCCCTGTATGGAGGTGTGGTGGTGGTGGAGGACTGTAGAATATCTCTAGACAGTCTGTCCCTGTATGGAGGTGTGGTGGTGGTGGGGGACTGTAGAATATCTCTAGACAGTCTGTCCCTGTATGGAGGTGTGGTGGTGGTGGGGGACTGTAGAATATCTCTAGACAGTCTGTCCCTGTATGGAGGTGTGGTGGTGGGGGGGACTGTAGAATATCTCTAGACAGTCTGTCCCTGTATGGAGGTGTGGTGGTGGTGGAGGACTGTAGAATATCTCTAGACAGTCTGTCCCTGTATGGAGGTGTGGTGGTGGTGGAGGACTGTAGAATATCTCTAGACAGTCTGTCCCTGTATGGAGGTGTGGTGGTGGTGGGGGGGACTGTAGAATATCTCTAGACAGTCTGTCCCTGTATGGAGGTGTGGTGGTGGTGGTGGTGGAGGACTGTAGAATATCTCTAGACAGTCTGTCCCTGTATGGAGGTGTGGTGGTGGTGGGGGACTGTAGAATATCTCTAGACAGTCTGTCCCTGTATGGAGGTGTGGTGGTGGTGGAGGACTGTAGAATATCTCTAGACAGTCTGTCCCTGTGTGGAGGTGTGGTGGTGGTGGGGGGGGGGGGGGGGGGGGGGGACGGACTGTAGAATATCTCTAGACAGTCTGTCCCTGTATGGAGGTGTGGTGGTGGTGGTGGAGGACTGTAGAATATCTCTAGACAGTCTGTCCCTGTATGGAGGTGTGGTGGTGGTGGGGGACTGTAGAATATCTCTAGACAGTCTGTCCCTGTATGGAGGTGTGGTGGTGGTGGGGGGGACTGTAGAATATCTCTAGACAGTCCGTCCCTGTATGGAGGTGTGGTGGTGGTGGAGGGGACTGTAGAATATCTCTAGACAGTCTGTCCCTGTATTGAGGTGTGGTGGTGGAGGGGACTGTAGAATATCTCTAGACAGTCTGTCCCTGTATGGAGGTGTGGTGGTGGTGGGGGGGACTGTAGAATACCTCTAGACAGTCTGTCCCTGTATGGAGGTGTGGTGGTGGTGGACTGTAGAATATCTCTAGACAGTCTGTCCCTGTATGGAGGTGTGGTGGTGGTGGAGGACTGTAGAATATCTCTAGACAGTCTGTCCCTGTATGGAGGTGTGGTGGTGGTGGAGGACTGTAGAATATCTCTAGACAGTCTGTCCCTGTATGGAGGTGTGGTGGTGGTGGAGGACTGTAGAATATCTCTAGACAGTCTGTCCCTGTATGGAGGTGTGGTGGTGGGGGGGGGGGACTGTAGAATATCTCTAGATAGTCTGTCCCTGTATGGAGGTGTGGTGGTGGAGGACTGTAGAATATCTCTAGATAGTCTGTCCCTGTATGGAGGTGTGGTGGTGGAGGACTGTAGAATATCTCTAGACAGTCTGTCCCTGTATGGAGGTGTGGTGGTGGAGGACTGTAGAATATCTCTAGACAGTCTGTCCCTGTATGGAGGTGTGGTGGTGGTGGGGGGGACTGTAGAATATCGCTAGACAGTCTGTCCCTGTATGGAGGTGTGGTGGGGGAGACTGTAGAATATCTCTAGACAGTCTGTCCCTGTATGGAGGTGTGGTGGTGGAGGACTGTAGAATATCTATAGACAGTCTGTCCCTGTATGGAGGTGTGGTGGTGGAGGACTGTAGAATATCTCTAGATAGTCTGTCCCTGTATGGAGGTGTGGTGGTGGAGGACTGTAGAATATCTCTAGACAGTCTGTCCCTGTATGGAGGTGTGGTGCTGGAGGACTGTAGAATATCTCTAGACAGTCTGTCCCTGTATGGAGGTGTGGTGGTGGTGGGGGGGACTGTAGAATATCTCTAGACAGTCTGTCCCTGTATGGAGGTGTGGTGGTGGGGGGGACTGTAGAATATCTCTAGACAGTCTGTCCCTGTATGGAGGTGTGGTGGTGGGGGGGACTGTAGAATATCTCTAGACAGTCTGTCCCTGTATGGAGGTGTGGTGGTGGAGGGGACTGTAGAATATCTCTAGACAGTCTGTCCCTGTATGGAGGTGTGGTGGTGGGGGGGACTGTAGAATATCTCTAGACAGTCTGTCCCTGTATGGAGGTGTGGTGGTGGGGGGGACTGTAGAATATCTCTAGACAGTCTGTCCCTGTATGGAGGTGTAAGGGTGGTGGGGGACTGTAGAATATCTCTAGACAGTCTGTCCCTGTATGGAGGTGTGGTGGTGGTGGAGGACTGTAGAATATCTCTAGACAGTCTGTCCCTGTATGGAGGTGTGGTGGTGGTGGAGGACTGTAGAATATATCTAGACAGTCTGTCCCTGTATGGAGGTGTGGTGGTGGTGGGGGGGACTGTAGAATATCTCTAGACAGTCTGTCCCTGTATGGAGGTGTGGTGGTGGTGGTGGGGGACTGTAGAATATCTCTAGACAGTCTGTCCCTGTATGGAGGTGTGGTGGTGGTGGAGGACTGTAGAATATCTCTAGACAGTCTGTCCCTGTATGGAGGTGTGGTGGTGGTGGTGGAGGACTGTAGAATATCTCTAGACAGTCTGTCCCTGTATGGAGGTGTGGTGGTGGTGGTGGAGGACTGTAGAATATCTCTAGACAGTCTGTCCCTGTATGGAGGTGTGGTGGTGGGGGGGACTGTAGAATATCTCTAGACAGTCTGTCCCTGTATGGAGGTGTGGTGGTGGGGGGGACTGTAGAATATCTCTAGACAGTCTGTCCCTGTATGGAGGTGTGGTGGTGGTGGGGGACTGTAGAATATCTCTAGACAGTCTGTCCCTGTATGGAGGTGTGGTGGTGGTGGTGGAGGACTGTAGAATATCTCTATACAGTCTGTCCCTGTATGGAGGTGTGGTGGTGGTGGAGGACTGTAGAATATCTCTAGACAGTCTGTCCCTGTATGGAGGTGTGGTGGTGGTGGAGGACTGTAGAATATCTCTAGACAGTCTGTCCCTGTATGGAGGTGTGGTGGTGGTGTGGGGGGACTGTAGAATATCTCTAGACAGTCTGTCCCTGTATGGAGGTGTGGTGGTGGTGGGGGACTGTAGAATATCTCTAGACAGTCTGTCCCTGTATGGAGGTGTGGTGGTGGTGGGGGACTGTAGAATATCTCTAGACAGTCTGTCCCTGTATGGAGGTGTGGTGGTGGGGGGGACTGTAGAATATCTCTAGACAGTCTGTCCCTGTATGGAGGTGTGGTGGTGGTGGAGGACTGTAGAATATCTCTAGACAGTCTGTCCCTGTATGGAGGTGTGGTGGTGGTGGAGGACTGTAGAATATCTCTAGACAGTCTGTCCCTGTATGGAGGTGTGGTGGTGGTGGGGGGGACTGTAGAATATCTCTAGACAGTCTGTCCCTGTATGGAGGTGTGGTGGTGGTGGTGGTGGAGGACTGTAGAATATCTCTAGACAGTCTGTCCCTGTATGGAGGTGTGGTGGTGGTGGGGGACTGTAGAATATCTCTAGACAGTCTGTCCCTGTATGGAGGTGTGGTGGTGGTGGAGGACTGTAGAATATCTCTAGACAGTCTGTCCCTGTGTGGAGGTGTGGTGGTGGTGGGGGGGGGGGGGGGGGGGGGGGGACTGTAGAATATCTCTAGACAGTCTGTCCCTGTATGGAGGTGTGGTGGTGGTGGTGGAGGACTGTAGAATATCTCTAGACAGTCTGTCCCTGTATGGAGGTGTGGTGGTGGTGGGGGACTGTAGAATATCTCTAGACAGTCTGTCCCTGTATGGAGGTGTGGTGGTGGTGGGGGGGACTGTAGAATATCTCTAGACAGTCCGTCCCTGTATGGAGGTGTGGTGGTGGTGGAGGGGACTGTAGAATATCTCTAGACAGTCTGTCCCTGTATTGAGGTGTGGTGGTGGAGGGGACTGTAGAATATCTCTAGACAGTCTGTCCCTGTATGGAGGTGTGGTGGTGGTGGGGGGGACTGTAGAATACCTCTAGACAGTCTGTCCCTGTATGGAGGTGTGGTGGTGGTGGACTGTAGAATATCTCTAGACAGTCTGTCCCTGTATGGAGGTGTGGTGGTGGTGGAGGACTGTAGAATATCTCTAGACAGTCTGTCCCTGTATGGAGGTGTGGTGGTGGTGGAGGACTGTAGAATATCTCTAGACAGTCTGTCCCTGTATGGAGGTGTGGTGGTGGTGGAGGACTGTAGAATATCTCTAGACAGTCTGTCCCTGTATGGAGGTGTGGTGGTGGGGGGGGGGGACTGTAGAATATCTCTAGATAGTCTGTCCCTGTATGGAGGTGTGGTGGTGGAGGACTGTAGAATATCTCTAGATAGTCTGTCCCTGTATGGAGGTGTGGTGGTGGAGGACTGTAGAATATCTCTAGACAGTCTGTCCCTGTATGGAGGTGTGGTGGTGGAGGACTGTAGAATATCTCTAGACAGTCTGTCCCTGTATGGAGGTGTGGTGGTGGTGGGGGGGACTGTAGAATATCGCTAGACAGTCTGTCCCTGTATGGAGGTGTGGTGGGGGAGACTGTAGAATATCTCTAGACAGTCTGTCCCTGTATGGAGGTGTGGTGGTGGAGGACTGTAGAATATCTATAGACAGTCTGTCCCTGTATGGAGGTGTGGTGGTGGAGGACTGTAGAATATCTCTAGATAGTCTGTCCCTGTATGGAGGTGTGGTGGTGGAGGACTGTAGAATATCTCTAGACAGTCTGTCCCTGTATGGAGGTGTGGTGCTGGAGGACTGTAGAATATCTCTAGACAGTCTGTCCCTGTATGGAGGTGTGGTGGTGGTGGGGGGGACTGTAGAATATCTCTAGACAGTCTGTCCCTGTATGGAGGTGTGGTGGTGGGGGGGACTGTAGAATATCTCTAGACAGTCTGTCCCTGTATGGAGGTGTGGTGGTGGGGGGGACTGTAGAATATCTCTAGACAGTCTGTCCCTGTATGGAGGTGTGGTGGTGGAGGGGACTGTAGAATATCTCTAGACAGTCTGTCCCTGTATGGAGGTGTGGTGGTGGGGGGGACTGTAGAATATCTCTAGACAGTCTGTCCCTGTATGGAGGTGTGGTGGTGGGGGGGACTGTAGAATATCTCTAGACAGTCTGTCCCTGTATGGAGGTGTAAGGGTGGTGGGGGACTGTAGAATATCTCTAGACAGTCTGTCCCTGTATGGAGGTGTGGTGGTGGTGGAGGACTGTAGAATATCTCTAGACAGTCTGTCCCTGTATGGAGGTGTGGTGGTGGTGGAGGACTGTAGAATATATCTAGACAGTCTGTCCCTGTATGGAGGTGTGGTGGTGGTGGGGGGGACTGTAGAATATCTCTAGACAGTCTGTCCCTGTATGGAGGTGTGGTGGTGGTGGTGGGGGACTGTAGAATATCTCTAGACAGTCTGTCCCTGTATGGAGGTGTGGTGGTGGTGGAGGACTGTAGAATATCTCTAGACAGTCTGTCCCTGTATGGAGGTGTGGTGGTGGTGGTGGAGGACTGTAGAATATCTCTAGACAGTCTGTCCCTGTATGGAGGTGTGGTGGTGGTGGTGGAGGACTGTAGAATATCTCTAGACAGTCTGTCCCTGTATGGAGGTGTGGTGGTGGGGGGGACTGTAGAATATCTCTAGACAGTCTGTCCCTGTATGGAGGTGTGGTGGTGGGGGGGACTGTAGAATATCTCTAGACAGTCTGTCCCTGTATGGAGGTGTGGTGGTGGTGGGGGACTGTAGAATATCTCTAGACAGTCTGTCCCTGTATGGAGGTGTGGTGGTGGTGGTGGAGGACTGTAGAATATCTCTATACAGTCTGTCCCTGTATGGAGGTGTGGTGGTGGTGGAGGACTGTAGAATATCTCTAGACAGTCTGTCCCTGTATGGAGGTGTGGTGGTGGTGGAGGACTGTAGAATATCTCTAGACAGTCTGTCCCTGTATGGAGGTGTGGTGGTGGTGTGGGGGGACTGTAGAATATCTCTAGACAGTCTGTCCCTGTATGGAGGGGTGGTGGTGGTGGGGGGGACTGTAGAATATCTCTAGACAGTCCGTCCCTGTATGGAGGTGTGGTGGTGGTGGAGGGGACTGTAGAATATCTCTAGACAGTCTGTCCCTGTATTGAGGTGTGGTGGTGGAGGGGACTGTAGAATATCTCTAGACAGTCTGTCCCTGTATGGAGGTGTGGTGGTGGTGGGGGGGACTGTAGAATACCTCTAGACAGTCTGTCCCTGTATGGAGGTGTGGTGGTGGTGGAGGACTGTAGAATATCTCTAGACAGTCTGTCCCTGTAGGGAGGTGTGGTGGTGGTGGTGGAGGACTGTAGAATATCTCTAGACAGTCTGTCCCTGTAGGGAGGTGTGGTGGTGGTGGTGGAGGACTGTAGAATATCTCTAGACAGTCTGTCCCTGTATGGAGGTGTGGTGGTGGTGGAGGACTGTAGAATATCTCTAGACAGTCTGTCCCTGTATGGAGGTGTGGTGGTGGTGGGGGGGACTGTAGAATATCTCTAGACAGTCTGTCCCTGTATGGAGGTGTGGTGGTGGTGGAGGACTGTAGAATATCTCTAGACAGTCTGTCCCTGTATGGAGGTGTGGTGGTGGTGGGGGGGACTGTAGAATATCTCTAGACAGTGTGTCCCTGTATGGAGGTGTGGTGGTGGGGGGGACTGTAGAATATCTCTAGACAGTCTGTCCCTGTATGGAGGTGTGGTGGTGGGGGGGACTGTAGAATATCTCTAGACAGTCTGTCCCTGTATGGAGGTGTGGTGGTGGAGGGGACTGTAGAATATCTCTAGACAGTCTGTCCCTGTATGGAGGTGTGGTGGTGGGGGGGACTGTAGAATATCTCTAGACAGTCTGTCCCTGTATGGAGGTGTGGTGGTGGGGGGGACTGTAGAATATCTCTAGACAGTCTGTCCCTGTATGGAGGTGTGGTGGTGGTGGGGGACTGTAGAATATCTCTAGACAGTCTGTCCCTGTATGGAGGTGTGGTGGTGGTGGAGGACTGTAGAATATCTCTAGACAGTCTGTCCCTGTATGGAGGTGTGGTGGTGGTGGAGGACTGTAGAATATATCTAGACAGTCTGTCCCTGTATGGAGGTGTGGTGGTGGTGGGGGGGACTGTAGAATATCTCTAGACAGTCTGTCCCTGTATGGAGGTGTGGTGGTGGTGGTGGGGGACTGTAGAATATCTCTAGACAGTCTGTCCCTGTATGGAGGTGTGGTGGTGGTGGAGGACTGTAGAATATCTCTAGACAGTCTGTCCCTGTATGGAGGTGTGGTGGTGGTGGTGGAGGACTGTAGAATATCTCTAGACAGTCTGTCCCTGTATGGAGGTGTGGTGGTGGTGGTGGAGGACTGTAGAATATCTCTAGACAGTCTGTCCCTGTATGGAGGTGTGGTGGTGGGGGGGACTGTAGAATATCTCTAGACAGTCTGTCCCTGTATGGAGGTGTGGTGGTGGGGGGGACTGTAGAATATCTCTAGACAGTCTGTCCCTGTATGGAGGTGTGGTGGTGGTGGGGGACTGTAGAATATCTCTAGACAGTCTGTCCCTGTATGGAGGTGTGGTGGTGGTGGTGGAGGACTGTAGAATATCTCTATACAGTCTGTCCCTGTATGGAGGTGTGGTGGTGGTGGAGGACTGTAGAATATCTCTAGACAGTCTGTCCCTGTATGGAGGTGTGGTGGTGGTGGAGGACTGTAGAATATCTCTAGACAGTCTGTCCCTGTATGGAGGTGTGGTGGTGGTGGTGGGGGACTGTAGAATATCTCTAGACAGTCTGTCCCTGTATGGAGGGGTGGTGGTGGTGGGGGGGACTGTAGAATATCTCTAGACAGTCCGTCCCTGTATGGAGGTGTGGTGGTGGTGGAGGGGACTGTAGAATATCTCTAGACAGTCTGTCCCTGTATTGAGGTGTGGTGGTGGAGGGGACTGTAGAATATCTCTAGACAGTCTGTCCCTGTATGGAGGTGTGGTGGTGGTGGGGGGGACTGTAGAATACCTCTAGACAGTCTGTCCCTGTATGGAGGTGTGGTGGTGGTGGAGGACTGTAGAATATCTCTAGACAGTCTGTCCCTGTAGGGAGGTGTGGTGGTGGTGGTGGAGGACTGTAGAATATCTCTAGACAGTCTGTCCCTGTAGGGAGGTGTGGTGGTGGTGGTGGAGGACTGTAGAATATCTCTAGACAGTCTGTCCCTGTATGGAGGTGTGGTGGTGGTGGAGGACTGTAGAATATCTCTAGACAGTCTGTCCCTGTATGGAGGTGTGGTGGTGGTGGACTGTAGAATATCTCTAGACAGTCTGTCCCTGTATGGAGGTGTGGTGGTGGTGGAGGACTGTAGAATATCTCTAGACAGTCTGTCCCTGTATGGAGGTGTGGTGGTGGGGCGGACTGTAGAATATCTCTAGACAGTCTGTCCCTGTATGGAGGTGTGGTGGTGGGGGGGACTGTAGAATATCTCTAGACAGTGTGTCCCTGTATGGAGGTGTGGTGGTGGAGGGGACTGTAGAATATCTCTAGACAGTCTGTCCATGTATGGAGGTGTGGTGGTGGGGGGGACTGTAGAATATCTCTAGACAGTGTGTCCCTGTATGGAGGTGTGGTGGTGGAGGGGACTGTAGAATATCTCTAGACAGTCTGTCCCTGTATGGAGGTGTGGTGGTGGGGGGGACTGTAGAATATCTCTAGACAGTGTGTCCCTGTATGGAGGTGTGGTGGTGGAGGGGACTGTAGAATATCTCTAGACAGTCTGTCCCTGTATGGAGGTGTGGTGGTGGTGGAGGACTGTAGAATATCTCTAGACAGTCTGTCCCTGTATGGAGGTGTGGTGGTGGTGGTGGAGGACTGTAGAATATCTCTAGACAGTCTGTCCCTGTATGGAGGTGTGGTGGTGGTGGGGGACTGTAGAATGTCTCTAGACAGTCTGTCCCTGTATGGAGGTGTGGTGGTGGGGGGGACTGTAGAATATCTCTAGACAGTCTGTCCCTGTATGGAGGTGTGGTGGTGGTGGAGGACTGTAGAATATCTCTAGACAGTCTGTCCCTGTATGGAGGTGTGGTGGTGGGGGGGACTGTAGAATATCTCTAGACAGTGTGTCCCTGTATGGAGGTGTGGTGGGGGAGACTGTAGAATATCTCTAGACAGTCTGTCCCTGTAGGGAGCTGTGGTGGAGCTGCATGCTGGTGATGGATTGCTTCCTCTGGGCCAGACAGTGGTAGGCAGGGAAGCGTTCTGCCGCTGAGTGATAGTTTAGACCTGTTTGTGTGTGAAGCTTTCTGTGTGTGATCGTGTGGAAACCTCTGACAGATAGCTCCATTACCAAGCTCTGTTCAGAGCATCAATCCAAAGAAAGGGGGAGAAATATGACTGAAATATGATGCTTTTGCCTGCTGTATGTTGAAAGGAATTGGGACCAAGTGGGGTTACGGCAGGGGAGGACTGGCCATTTGGCATTTCGGGCAAATGCCAGCTGGGCTGGTCCATTTTTAACCCAGTGGGCCTCATTATCTGGCTAGTAATGGGTCCTCAAGGGAGAAAATGGGCCGGTGTGTTAGAAATGCCAGGGACAATTTCTGGTCCCAGATCGCCGCTGAGTTACGGGAGTGTGGAGCCCTGTTAGGGCCCTTACCCAGGGTAGCAGCAGTGTGTTTGGGGGGAAACAAGAGGCGGCAAATAATGGATGGAGACAATTAATCCATTTACTTAGGCTGGGTGAAGATTCATTATTGTTTGTTTGACCCTGTTTTCTTACATCAATGCACTGGACTGATTTTAAATGAGCAGTTGATTAAAGATAATTGGCATTTTAGCCCAAAAATGTAAATAAACTAAAATCTGTACTAAGTTTCAGAATTTCCAAATTGTCTTATTCATCGATGTGGCAGTAATACTGTATAGTCATATTATAAATCATGCATGCGATGTGGTCTAAATACATGTTGTCATGGTGATTTAGGCATAATTGAGTGTAAAATGCATTCTGTTTGTCTACATTTCTTCCCAAACAACTCATAATAACTAGAAAGGTTATCAAACATGACTACTGGTATAAGGAGGCTTGGTACAAACATGACTACTGGTATAAGGGGTCATGCAGCACACAGGACTCCAGTCCGCTGTTAGCATAGCAAAGAAAGCAGAGTGACTCGGAGTCAGAGCGATGCTTCAAATGGACCTGACCCGGAATCAGAGTGATGATTCAAATGGACGTGACTCGGAGTCAGAGTGATGATTCAAATGGACGTGACTCGGAGTCAGAGCGATGATTCAAATGGACGTGACTCGGAGTCAGAGCGATGATTCAAATGGACGTGATTCGGAGTCAGAGCGATGATTCAAATGGACGTGACTCGGAGTCAGAGTGATGATTCAAATGGACGTGACTCGGAGTCAGAGTGATGATTCAAATGGACGTGACTCGGAGTCAGAGCGATGATTCAAATGGATGTGACTCGGAGTCAGAGTGATGCTTCAAATGGATGTGACTCGGAGTCAGAGCGATGCATTTAAATGGAGTCAGAGCGTCAGAGCGACGCAAGCAGGGACTCCAAGTGGAGGAAAAAAGGTCTGTGTTTAACTTGTCTCCTCCTGAAACAAACCCATCTGTTTGACTTCATCACCAAGACAAGGAAACAGGCCAGGATTCAGGAAGCTCTTTATTAACATGCTGCTTGATGTGCTGCCTGTACTCAGAACATTGGAAATATCGCGCTATGGTCAGACCTCACTGTAAATGTGGCCTCACTGTAAATGTGGTCAGACCTCACTGTAAATGTGGCCAGACCTAACTGTAAATGTGGTCAGTCCTCACTGTAAATGTGGCCGGACCTCACTGTAAATGTGGCCAGACCTCACTGTAAATCTAGTCAGTCCTCACTGTAAATGTGGCCGGACCTCACTGTAAATGTGTCCGGACCTCACTTTAAATCTGGTCAGTCCTCACTGTAAATGTGGCCAGTCCTCACTGTAAATGTGGCCGGTCCTCACTGTAAATGTGTCCGGACCTCACTGTAAATCTGGTCAGTCCTCACTGTAAATCTGGTCAGTCCTCACTGTAAACGTGGCCGGACCTCACTGTAAATGTGGCCGGACCTCACTGTAAATGTGTCCGGACCTCACTGTAAATCTGGTCAGTCCTCACTGTAAATGTGACCAGTCCTCACTGTAAATGTGGCCAGACCTCACTGTAAATGTGGCCAGTCCTCACTGTAAATGTGGTCAGTCCTCACTGTAAATGTGGTCAGTCCTCACTGTAAATGTGGCCAGACCTCACTGTAAATGTGGCCAGACCTCACTGTAAATGTGGTCTGTCCTCACTGTAAATGTGGCCGGACTGCACTGTAAATGTGGTCAGTCCTCACTGTAAATGTGGTCAGTTCTCACTGTAAATGTGGCCAGTCCTCACTGTAAATGTGGCCAGACCTCACTGTAAATGTGGTCTGTCCTCACTGTAAATGTGGCCGGACAAGAATGTGACTCCCACTGCTAGAGGTTCACAGCCAGAGGCAGCAGAAGCTCCAGCATAGGGAGAGCGCATGGTAAAACAACAGGTACATTACCAGGACCAGAACACAACACAGTGGATATGGGGTCAGAACACAACACAGTGGATATGGGGTCAGAACACAACACAGTGGATATGGGGTCAGAACACAACACAGTGGATATGGGGTCAGAACACAACACAGTGGATATGGGGTCAGAACACAACACAGTGGATATGGGGTCAAAACACAACACAGTGGATATGGGGTCAGAACACAACACAGTGGATATGGGGTCAGAACACAACACAGTGGATATGGGGTCAGAACACAACACAGTGGAAATGGTGTGAAAACACAACACAGTGGATATGGGGTCAGAACACAATACAGTGGATATGGGTTTGCATATATAACTATTAGAACCTCTAGGCTGCCATAAGTCCCCGAAGGCAGTTGATACAACAGTCTATAATGTGAATGTTTACAGTGCAGAGGAAGGAGGGGACCACTTCATCAGAGAATCTGAAACAGAGACAAGTCACCTGTTCAACCTCCAGTAGTCAATACAATACAGTACACATGTTACATCTCTTTGTAAAATGACTTTAATTACCTTTAAGTTCTATATTCAGCACATGGTATAATGATGAGGATAAGAGGTATTATAAACCTGGTAGTTTGGATCCTGGATGCTGATTGGCTAAAACAGCCATTCAGCTGTGTGTATATCAGACAATATCATACTGGTATGACGCAGAAAAACTTGTTTACTGTTCTACTTATGTTGGTGACCAGTTTATAATAGCAATGAGGTACTTTGGGGGTTTGTGGTATATGGCCAATATACCACAGCTAAGGGCTGTATCCAGGTATTCTGCTTCGCTTCGTGCATAAGAACAGCCCTTGGCCAATACACCATACCCCCTCGTGACTTAATACAGACAGACTGTTAGTGTAGGGTAAATACAGACAGACTGTTAGTGTAGGGTACATACAGACAGACTGTTAGTGTAGGGTTAATACAGACAGACTGTTAGTCTGGGTTAATACAGACAGACTGTTAGTATAGGGTAATACAGACAGACTGTTAGTGTAGGGTAAATACAGACATACTGTTAGTGTAGGGTAATACAGACAGACTGTTAGTGTAGGCTAATACAGACAGACTGTTAGTGTAGACTAATACAGACATACTGTTAGTGTAGGGTAATACAGACAGACTGTTAGTGTAGGGTAATACAGACAGACTGTTAGTGTAGGGTAAATACAGACATACTGCTAGTGTAGGGTAATACAGACAGACTGTTAGTGTAGGGTAAATACAGACACCATACCCCCTCGTGACTTAATACAGACAGACTGTTAGTGTAGGGTAAATACAGACAGACTGTTAGTGTAGGGTTAATACAGACAGACTGTTAGTCTGGGTTAATACAGACATACTGTTAGTATAGGGTTAATACAGACAGACTGTTAGTGTAGGGTTAATACAGACAGACTGTTAGTGTAGGGTTAATACAGACAGACTGTTAGTCTGGGTTAATACAGACATACTGTTAGTATAGGGTTAATACAGACAGACTGTTAGTGTAGGGTTAATACAGACAGACTGTTAGTGTAGGGTTAATACAGACAGACTGTTAGTCTGGGTTAATACAGACAGACTGTTAGTATAGGGTTAATACAGACAGACTGTTAGTGTATGGTAAATATAGACAGACTGTTAGTGTAGGCTAATACAGACAGACTGTTAGTGTAGGGCTAATACAGACAGACTGTTAGTGTAGGCTAATACAGACAGACTGTTAGTGTAGGCTAATACAGACAGACTGTTAGTGTAGGGTAATACAGACAGACTGTTAGTGTAGGGTTAATACAGACAGACTGTTAGTGTAGGGTAAATACAGACAGACTGTTAGTGTAGGCTAATACAGACAGACTGTTAGTCTGGGTTAATACAGACAGACTGTTAGTGTAGGGTTAATACAGACAGACTGTTAGTGTAGGCTAATACAGACAGACTGTTAGTCTGGGTTAATACAGACAGACTGTTAGTGTAGGGTTAATACAGACAGACTGTTAGTGTAGGGTTAATACAGACAGACTGTTAGTGTAGGGTTAATACAGACAGACTGTTAGTGTAGGGTAAATACAGACAGACTGTTAGTGTAGGGTTAATACAGACAGACTGTTAGTGTAGGGTTAATACAGACAGACTGTTAGTGTAGGGTAAATACAGACAGTTAGTGTAGGGTTGATACAGACAGACCGTTAGTGTAGGGTAATATAGACAGACCGTTAGTGTAGGGTAAATACAGACAGACTGTAAGTGTAGACTAATACAGACAGACTGTTAGTGTAGGGTAAATACAGACAGACTGTTAGTGTAGGGTTAATACAGACAGACTGTTAATGTAGGGTTAATACAGACAGACTGTTAGTGTAGACTAATACAGACAGACTGTTAGTGTAGGGTTAATACAGACAGACTGTTAGTATAGGGTAAATACAGACAGACTGTTAGTGTAGGCTAATACAGACAGACTGTTAGTGTAGGCTAATACAGACAGACTGTTAGTGTAGGGCTAATACAGACAGACTGTTAGTGTAGGGTTAATACAGACAGACTGTTAGTGTAGGGTTAATACAGACAGACTGTTAGTGTAGGGTAAATACAGACAGACTGTTAGTGTAGGGTTAATACAGACAGACTGTTAGTGTAGGGTAAATACAGACGGCGTGTACAGTAACTATAACGTCATCCTCATTGACCATTGATGATTCACTCAGTGTGGACTACCTCTCCAAACTCTTTATTAGTCATGCTATCATGTTATTTAGGGGGGAACAGCCGACTGACAGGACTACTGTATGTACTGTATGTACTGTAGGTACTGTAGGTACTGTAGGTACTGTATGTACTGTATGTACTGTATGTACTGTAGGTACTGTAGGTACTGTAGGTACTGTAGGTACTGTATGTACTGTAGGTACTGTAGGTACTGTAGGTACTGTAGGTACTGTATGTACTGTATGTACTGTAGGTACTGTAGGTACTGTAGGTACTGTAGGTACTGTAGGTACTGTATGTACTGTATGTACTGTAGGTACTGTAGGTACTGTAGGTACTGTAGGTACTGTATGTACTGTATGTACTGTAGGTACTGTAGGTACTGTAGGTACTGTAGGTACTGTATGTACTGTAGGTACTGTAGGTACTGTAGGTACTGTATGTACTGTAGGTACTGTAGGTACTGTATGTACTGTAGGTACTGTAGGTACTGTAGGTACTGTAGGTACTGTATGTACTGTAGGTACTGTAGGTACTGTAGGTACTGTAGGTACTGTATGTACTGTAGGTACTGTAGGTACTGTAGGTACTGTAGGTACTGTATGTACTGTAGGTACTGTAGGTACTGTATGTACTGTATGTACTGTAGGTACTGTAGGTACTGTAGGTACTGTATGTACTGTAGGTACTGTATGTACTGTAGGTACTGTAGGTACTGTATGTACTGTAGGTACTGTAGGTACTGTATGTACTGTATGTACTGTAGGTACTGTAGGTACTGTATGTACTGTAGGTACTGTAGGTACTGTAGGTACTGTATGTACTGTATGTACTGTAGGTACTGTATGTACTGTATGTACTGTAGGTACTGTAGGTACTGTATGTACTGTAGGTACTGTAGGTACTGTATGTACTGTATGTACTGTATGTACTGTAGGTACTGTATGTACTGTATGTACTGTAGGTACTGTATGTACTGTAGGTACTGTAGGTACTGTAGGTACTGTATGTACTGTATGTACTGTAGGTACTGTATGTACTGTAGGTACTGTAGGTACTGTAGGTACTGTAGGTACTGTATGTACTGTAGGTACTGTAGGTACTGTATGTACTGTATGTACTGTAGGTACTGTATGTACTGTAGGTACTGTATGTACTGTATGTACTGTAGGTACTGTATGTACTGTATGTACTGTAGGTACTGTATGTACTGTATGTACTGTAGGTACTGTATGTACTGTAGGTACTGTAGGTACTGTATGTACTGTAGGTACTGTATGTACTGTAGGTACTGTAGGTACTGTATGTACTGTAGGTACTGTAGGTACTGTAGGTACTGTATGTACTGTAGGTACTGTAGGTACTGTATGTACTGTATGTACTGTAGGTACTGTAGGTACTGTATGTACTGTATGTACTGTAGGTACTGTAGGTACTATGTGTACTGTAGGTACTGTAGGTACTGTATGTACTGTAGGTACTGTAGGTACTGTAGGTACTGTATGTACTGTATGTACTGTAGGTACTGCATGTACTGTATGTACTGTAGGTACTGTATGTACTGTATGTACTGTAGGTACTGTAGGTACTGTATGTACTGTAGGTACTGTATGTACTGTAGGTACTGTAGGTACTGTAGGTACTGTATGTACTGTAGGTACTGTAGGTACTGTATGTACTGTAGGTACTGTAGGTACTGTAGGTACTGTATGTACTGTAGGTACTGTATGTACTGTATGTACTGTATGTACTGTATGTACTGTAGGTACTGTATGTACTGTATGTACTGTAGGTACTGTATGTACTGTATGTACTGTATGTACTGTAGGTACTGTATGTACTGTATGTTCTGTATGTACTGTAGGTACTGTATGTACTGTATGTACTGTATGTACTGTATGTACTGTAGGTACTGTATGTACTGTATGTACTGTATGTACTGTAGGTACTGTATGTACTGTAGGTACTGTATGTACTGTATGTACTGTAGGTACTGTATGTACTGTATGTACTGTAGGTACTGTATGTACTGTATGTACTGTATGTACTGTAGGTACTGTATGTACTGTAGGTACTGTATGTACTGTATGTACTGTAGGTACTGTATGTACTGTATGTACTGTAGGTACTGTATGTACTGTATGTACTGTATGTACTGTAGGTACTGTATGTACTGTAGGTACTGTATGTACTGTAGGTACTGTAGGTACTGTATGTACTGTATGTACTGTATGTACTGTATGTACTGTATGTACTGTAGGTACTGTATGTACTGTAGGTACTGTAGGTACTGTATGTACTGTATGTACTGTAGGTACTGTAGGTACTGTAGGTACTGTATGTACTGTAGGTACTGTATGTACTGTAGGTACTGTATGTACTGTATGTACTGTAGGTACTGTAGGTACTGTATGTACTGTAGGTACTGTAGGTACTGTATGTACTGTAGGTACTGTAGGTACTGTATGTACTGTATGTACTGTATGTACTGTAGGTACTGTAGGTACTGTATGTACTGTAGGTACTGTAGGTACTGTATGTACTGTATGTACTGTAGGTACTGTAGGTACTGTATGTACTGTAGGTACTGTAGGTACTGTATGTACTGTATGTACTGTATGTACTGTAGGTACTGTATGTACTGTATGTACTGTAGGTACTGTATGTACTGTATGTACTGTAGGTACTGTAGGTACTGTAGGTACTGTAGGTACTGTAGGTACTGTATGTACTGTAGGTACTGTATGTACTGTAGGTACTGTAGGTACTGTAGGTACTGTATGTACTGTAGGTACTGTAGGTACTGTAGGTACTGTATGTACTGTAGGCACTGTATGTACTGTATGTACTGTAGGTACTGTAGGTACTGTATGTACTGTAGGTACTGTAGGCACTGTAGGTACTGTATGTACTGTAGGTACTGTAGGTACTGTAGGTACTGTAGGTACTGTAGGTACTGTATGTACTGTAGGCACTGTATGTACTGTATGTACTGTAGGTACTGTAGGTACTGTATGTACTGTAGGTACTGTATGTACTGTATGTACTGTATGTACTGTAGGTACTGTAGGTACTGTAGGTACTGTATGTACTGTAGGTACTGTAGGTACTGTAGGTACTGTATGTACTGTATGTACTGTATGTACTGTAGGTACTGTATGTACTGTATGTACTGTAGGTACTGTAGGTACTGTAGGTACTGTATGTACTGTATGTACTGTATGTACTGTAGGTACTGTAGGTACTGTAGGTACTGTAGGTTGTTAGAAGAATACAGGGGTTTTACCTTCCTTCTTGATTCACTGTGTTTCTCTAACAGATGGTCAGCAGAGTGGAACAGGGATATAGAAGTTCCTTCTAGAGATAGATGCTGGGTTCTAGATGGCTTGTATATATCTTATTATGTCGGTCTTTATGAGGTCTTTTCACAAAGGTCGCTCATATGCTGCACCATGAATTGTATTCTCAACAATCTTTGTGAAAACCTTTCTGACCTGAAGTTGAAAACACAGAAATATGCTGCTATTATTTAATCCATAAATAAACTGGTATTGAGGTCATCAGTTTGGGTCGTGAAGGCAGATCTGATTTATATAAGAATGTGGAGGGTCTATGTCAGACTGAGAAAACATCTGTTAAAGGACTTTGTAATGGAGGGTTGGGTTAAGGCAGGGGAATGATGGGAGGATGGGCGAGTCCATCACTCAAATGGCACGGGACTGGCGACTGGTGATTTCTGACAGCATCTGAAATGAATATTTTCATGATGAATGGCAGCGGTTTATAAAGATGTTATCACACAGAGGAGAGGGAGAGTGGGAGAGAGAGAGTGGGGGAGAGAGAGGGAGAGAGGGAGAGTGGGAGAGAGAGAGTGGGGGAGAGAGAGGGAGAGTGGGAGAGAGAGAGTGGGGGAGAGAGAGTGGGGGAGAGAGAGAGAGTGGGAGATTGAGAATACTAATTTAGAAGCTCATGTCCCAGGGAATCACAAGGAATCTTCATTTCCCATCCTACACCATTTTGAGGGGAACAGTTCAGTGCCCCATAAATATTATAAATATACAGTGTGCATAAACTGATCAAACAAAGGCATAACTGTACCTGCAATTGCAGTGTGCAAAGTGTCAGAAAAACCCATTGTTTTGATTAAACCTCCTGACTTTTAAAAGTCCTCAACATGTTAGCAGAAATCATCAAAGGCCTTCTTCATAAAGCCCTGCATCAAAGACATTCCTGCCATACTGCTGCTGTTATATAGCTGGCTGACAGGCTGGATGTCTGCATCTGTACAGCATGGTTGGTTTTATGGAGGCTCAGACTCCTGTAGAGAGAGAGGAAGGAGAGAGGAAGGAGAGAGGAGAGAGCGGAGGGAGAGAGATAGAGTGACGTGACATTTCCTTTCCTCAGAGCTCAGTCCCTACCTGCTGCCATAGAGATGTAATGGCTTTATCTCTGACTCTATGAATAGTTAAGTAGTTTGTGGGTGGGAGTGCTGAGAATTATTTTGTTGATTTATCGGGGGGTGCTGCAGCACCCTCAGTACTCCTACTTCCCTCTGCTATGTCTCCATGTCTCCATGTCTCCATGGCTTTATGTCTCTATGTCTCCATGTCTCCATGTCTCCATGTCTCCATGGCTTTATGTCTCTATGTCTCTATGTCTCTATGTCTCCATGTCTCCATGTCTCCATGTCTCCATGTCTCCATGTCTCCATGGCTTTATGTCTCTATGTCTCCATGTCTCCATGTCTCCATGTCTCCATGTCTCCATGTCTCCATGTCTCCATGGCTCCATGGCTCCATGGCTCCATGGCTCCATGGCTCCATGGCTCCATGGCTCTATGTCTCCATGTCTCCATGTCTCCATGTCTCCATGTCTCCATGTCTCCATGGCTTTATGTCTCTACGTCTCTACGTCTCTACGTCTCCACGTCTCCACGTCTCCACGTCTCCACGTCTCCACGGCTCCACGGCTCCACGGCTCCACGTCTCCACGGCTCCACGTCTCCACGGCTCCACGGCTCCACGGCTCCACGGCTCCACGTCTCCACGTCTCCACGTCTCCACGGCTCCACGGCTCCACGTCTCCACGTCTCCACGGCTCCACGGCTCCACGTCTCCACGGCTCCACGGCTCCACGTCTCCACGGCTCCACGTCTCCACGTCTCCACGGCTCCACGGCTCCACGGCTCCACGTCTCCACGTCTCCACGTCTCCACGGCTCCACGGCTCCACGTCTCCACGGCTCCACGGCTCCACGGCTCCACGGCTTTATGTCTCCACGTCTCTACGGCTCTATGGCTCTATGGCTGCTGCTGTTGCCTGGTACAAATGTATGGATGTCAAGTGTTACTACAAAAAAAAAGGGTTCTGCGGGTGTCCCCATAGGAGAACCCTTTTAGGTTCCTGTCACGCCCTGACCATAGAGAGCCTTTTATTCTCTATGTTGGTTAGGTCGGGGTGTGACTAGGGTGGGTCATCTAGGTTGTTTTATGCCTATGTTGGCCTGGTATGGTTCCCAAACAGAGGCAGCTGTTTATCGTTGTCTCTGATTGGGGATCATAAATAGGCAGCCATTTCCCCACTGGGTTTTTGTGGGATCTTGTTTTGAGTTAGTGCATGTGCACCTCTTATGTTACGGCTCGTTGCTTGTTTCCTTTTTGTTTTGTAAGTTTCACAAGAAAATGAAGATGTGGAACTCAGAACACGCTGCACCTTGGTCCGTCTCTACACACAACCGTGACAGTTCCAGCCAGGTAGAACCCTTTTGTTCTACATGGAACCAAATGGGTTCTACCTGGAACCAGAAGGTGTTGTTCAAAGGGTTAACCCTTTTCTTCCTCATACTCAGTACACACTGAGTGTACAAAACATTAAGCACACCTTCTCTTTCCATGACACAGACTGACCATGTGAATCCAGGTGAAAGCTATGATCCCTTATTGATATCAGTCATTAAATCCACGTCAATCAGTGTAAATGAAGGGGAGGACACAGGTTAAAGAAGGATTTTTTAGCTCTGAGAGGAGGCATGTAGCTCTGAGAGGATACATGTAGCTCTGAGAGAAGACTTACAGCTCTGAGAGGAGACCTGTAGCTCTGAGAGGAGACTTACAGCTCTGAGAGGAGACTTACAGCTCTGAGAGGAGACTTACAGCTCTGAGAGGAGACTTATAGATCTGAGAGGAGACCTGTAGCTCTGAGAGGAGACCTGTAGCTCTGAGAGGAGACCTGTAGCTCTGAGAGGAGACTTACAGCTCTGAGAGGAGACATGTAGCTCTGAGAGGAGACCTGTGGCTCTGAGAGGAGACCTGTAGCTCTGAGAGGAGACCTGTAGCTCTGAGAGGAGACATGTAGCTCTGAGAGGAGACCTGTAGCTCTGAGAGGAGACCTGTAGCTCTGAGAGGAGACTTACAGCTCTGAGAGGAGACTTACAGCTCTGAGAGGAGACTTACAGCTCTGAGAGGAGACTTACAGCTCTGAGAGGAGACTTACAGCTCTGAGACCACTTATGAGGATCAAAAGGACAGGATCCTGGGTTGAACCCACCCTCTGGATCATTGCAGACAGACACAGGCCCCACTTCCTCCACTTCCCCCTGCCCAGACGTCCCTGTGTGCTAGGCTAGCTAGGCTGGCTGGGTTGGAGGGAGGGGGGCTGTGTTGGATTGGAGGAGGCTGACATGCTGTATCCATGTACCCTCATCTGGTGGTGGTTTCCAGGCTGCTGCTCTGTGCTGTGCTGGGCCATCCCATCCCGGTCGGGGCTGTGGAAGACATCCAGACTATGGTGGAGCAAGGCATGCTGCAGAGAGAGAGAACAGCCCCAGTCCCAGAGCCTGTCCCTTCTCCCTCTCATCTGACAGAGAGAACAGTCCCAGAGCCTGTCCCTTCTCCCTCTCATCTGACAGAGAGAACAGTCCCAGAGCCTGTCCCTTCTCCCTCTCATCTGACAGAGAGAACAGACCCAGAGCCTGTCCCTTCTCCCTCTCATCTGACAGAGAGAACAGTCCCAGAGCCTGTCCCTTCTCCCTCTCATCTGACAGAGAGAACAGTCCCAGAGCCTGTTACTTCTCCCTCTCATCTGACAGAGAGAACAGTCCCAGAGTCTGTTACTTCTCCCTCTCATCTGACAGAGAGAACAGTCCCAGAGCCTGTCCCTTCTCCCTCTCATCTGACAGAGAGAACAGTCCCAGAGCCTGCCACTTCTCCCTCTCATCTGACAGAGAGAACAGTCCCAGAGCCTGTCCCTTCTCTCTCTCATCTGACAGAGAGAACAGTCCCAGAGCCTGTCCCTTCTCCCTCTCATCTGACAGAGAGAACAGTCCCAGAGTCTGTTACTTCTCCCTCTCATCTGACAGAGAGAACAGTCCCAGAGCCTGTTACTGCTCCCTCTCATCTGACAGAGAGAACAGTCCCAGAGCCTGTCCCTTCTCCCTCTCATCTGACAGAGAGAACAGTCCCAGAGTCTGTTACTTCTCCCTCTCATCTGACAGAGAGAACAGTCCCAGAGCCTGTCCCTTCTCCCTCTCATCTGACAGAGAGAACAGTCCCAGAGCCTGTCCCTTCTCCCTCTCATCTGACAGAGTGAACAGTTCCAGAGCCTGTCCCTTCTCCCTCTCATCTGACAGAGAGAACAGTCCCAGAGCCTGTTCCTTCTCCCTCTCATCTGACAGAGAGAACAGTCCCAGAGCCTGTCCCATCTCCCTCTCATCTGACAGAGAGAACAGTCCCAGAGCCTGTTCCTTCTCCCTCTCATCTGACAGAGAGAACAGTCCCAGAGCCTGTTACTTCTCCCTCTCATCTGACAGAGAGAACAGTCCCAGAGCCTGTTACTTCTCCCTCTCATCTGACAGAGAGAACAGTCCCAGAGCCTGTCCCTTCTCTCTCTCATCTGACAGAGAGAACAGTCCCAGAGCCTGTCCCTTCTCCCTCTCATCTGACAGAGAGAACAGTCCCAGAGCCTGTCCCTTCTCCCTCTCATCTGACAGAGAGAACAATCCCAGAGCCTGTCCCTTCTCCCTCTCATCTGACAGAGAGAACAGTCCCAGAGCCTGTCCCTTCTCCCTCTCATCTGACAGAGAGAACAGTCCCAGAGCCTGTTACTTCTCCCTCTCATCTGACAGAGAGAACAGTCCCAGAGCCTGTCCCTTCTCCCTCTCATCTGACAGAGAGAACAGTCCCAGAGCCTGTCCCTTCTCCCTCTCATCTGACAGAGAGAACAGTCCCAGTGCCTGTTACTTCTCCCTCTCATCTGACAGAGAGAACAGTCCCAGAGCCTGTCACTTCTCCCTCTCATCTGACAGAGAGAACAGTCCCAGAGCCTGTCCCTTCTCCCTCTCATCTGACAGAGAGAACAGTCCCAGAGCCTGTCCCTTCTCCCTCTCATCTGACAGAGAGAACAGTCCCAGAGCCTGTCCCTTCTCCCTCTCATCTGACAGAGAGAACAGTCCCAGAGCCTGTCCCTTCTCCCTCTCATCTGACAGAGAGAACAGTCCCAGAGCCTGTCCCTTCTCCCTCTCATCTGACAGTGAGAACAGTCCCAGAGCCTGTCCCTTCTCCCTCTCATCTGACAGAGAGAACAGTCCCAGAGCCTGTCCCTTCTCCCTCTCATCTGACAGAGAGAACAGTCCCAGAGCCTGTCCCTTCTCCCTCTCATCTGACAGAGAGAACAGTCCCAGAGCCTGTCCCTTCTCCCTCTCATCTGACAGAGAGAACAGTCCCAGAGCCTGTTACTTCTCCCTCTCATCTGACAGAGAGAACAGTCCCAGAGCCTGTCCCTTCTCCCTCTCATCTGACAGAGAGAACAGTCCCAGAGCCTGTTACTTCTCCCTCTCATCTGACAGAGAGAACAGTCCCAGAGTCTGTTACTTCTCCCTCTCATCTGACAGAGAGAACAGTCCCAGAGCCTGTCCCTTCTCCCTCTCATCTGACAGAGAGAACAGTCCCAGAGCCTGTCCCTTCTCCCTCTCATCTGACAGAGAGAACAGTCCCAGAGTCTGTTACTTCTCCCTCTCATCTGACAGAGAGAACAGTCCCAGAGCCTGTCCCTTCTCCCTCTCATCTGACAGAGAGAACAGTCCCAGAGCCTGTCCCTTCTCCCTCTCATCTGACAGAGAGAACAGTCTCAGAGCCTGTCCCTTCTCCCTCTCATCTGACAGAGAGAACAGTCCCAGAGCCTGTCCCTTCTCCCTCTCATCTGACAGAGAGAACAGTCCCAGAGCCTGTCCCTTCTCCCTCTCATCTGACAGAGAGAACAGTCCCAGAGCCTGTCCCTTCTCCCTCTCATCTGACAGAGAGAACAGTCCCAGAGCCTGTCCCTTCTCCCTCTCATCTGACAGAGAGAACAGTCCCAGAGCCTGTTACTTCTCCCTCTCATCTGACAGAGAGAACAGTCCCAGAGTCTGTTACTTCTCCCTCTCATCTGACAGAGAGAACAGTCCCAGAGCCTGTCCCTTCTCCCTCTCATCTGACAGAGAGAACAGTCCCAGAGCCTGTCCCTTCTCCCTCTCATCTGACAGAGAGAACAGTCCCAGAGTCTGTTACTTCTCCCTCTCATCTGACAGAGAGAACAGTCCCAGAGCCTGTCCCTTCTCCCTCTCATCTGACAGAGAGAACAGTCCCAGAGCCTGTCCCTTCTCCCTCTCATCTGACAGAGAGAACAGTCTCAGAGCCTGTCCCTTCTCCCTCTCATCTGACAGAGAGAACAGTCCCAGAGCCTGTCCCTTCTCCCTCTCATCTGACAGAGAGAACAGTCCCAGAGCCTGTCCCTTCTCCCTCTCATCTGACAGAGAGAACAGTCCCAGAGCCTGTCCCTTCTCCCTCTCATCTGACAGAGAGAACAGTCCCAGAGCCTGTCCCTTCTCCCTCTCATCTGACAGAGAGAACAGTCCCAGAGCCTGTTACTTCTCCCTCTCATCTGACAGAGAGAACAGTCCCAGAGTCTGTTACTTCTCCCTCTCATCTGACAGAGAGAACAGTCCCAGAGCCTGTCCCTTCTCCCTCTCATCTGACAGAGAGAACAGTCCCAGAGCCTGTCCCTTCTCCCTCTCATCTGACAGAGAGAACAGTCCCAGAGTCTGTTACTTCTCCCTCTCATCTGACAGAGAGAACAGTCCCAGAGCCTGTCCCTTCTCCCTCTCATCTGACAGAGAGAACAGTCCCAGAGCCTGTCCCTTCTCCCTCTCATCTGACAGAAAGAACAGTCTCAGAGCCTGTCCCTTCTCCCTCTCATCTGACAGAGAGAACAGTCCCAGAGCCTGTCCCTTCTCTCTCAGCACTAATGCTCACAGAATTCTTCTCCTTTTCTCTCCTCTCTCCATTCATGGTACAGTAAATCCACGGTGACTTTTGAAGTGAAGGGGACATTAGGAAAGGGATTAAAGGTCTATCATGTCTGATCTGATGTTAATTCTGACAAGCATCTGACGAGAGACCGAGTCCAATAAACCACGGTGTTGTGCAACATGTTTCATGAAGTCAGCGTAGAGCTCAGCTGGTTGAAGCAGTAACTAACTGGGACGTAGAACAGACTGGATGGAAGCCATACGATCATTAGGTCTGTGGTGTACAGTCTGACTGCATGGTTAACAGCATACACATGGACCACTGCTCCTCTTGTTAACAACATAAAGGGCTGTTCTGGGGGGTCTTTTACTGTGACACTCATCTATGCCTCACAAATCATCCACACACACACATTCTGCTCCTAATGCTAAAGGCCCCAGTTTCGCTTGTGGTATGTGTGTGTGTGCGCGTGTGTCTGAGACTGTGGTGGGTCCGACCTTAGTCACAGTCGTAAAAACCCACATCCTCACTTCACACGACAGCCAGCCCCTTCAGAGGATGGGAGTGAGTCCTGGGTTCTGGCAGGATGAACTGTGTGTAGGATATATTTAGCTCATTACAGGTTGGTGTGTTATTATTTAACATAACATAACATTTGTTATGAACCTGAATTACAGTACTTTAGTAATACAATTACATTGTAATGTAATCCGTGTATAAAACATGCAAAACAAGTACCGTAACTGACGGTTGTATCATAAAATGCACCACAAGCATCATGCTGCCATGTTGTGTTTCTCTGGCCCTAGTTATGACAGTAAATCAGATTAACAATATCCTGTCACATTGTGTTTCTCTGACCCTAGTTATGACAGTAAATCAGATTAACAATATCCTGTCACATTGTGTTTCTCTGACCCTAGTTATGACAGTAAATCAGATTAACAATATCCTGTCACATTGTGTTTCTCTGACCCTAGTTATGACAGTATATCAGATTAACAATATCCTGTCACATTGTGTTTCTCTGACCCTAGTTATGACAGTAAATCAGATTAACAATATCCTGTCACATTGTGTTTCTCTGACCCTAGTTATGACAGTATATCAGATTAACAATATCCTGTCACATTGTGTTTCTCTGACCCTAGTTATGACAGTAAATCAGATTAACAATATCCTGTCACATTGTGTTTCTCTGACCCTAGTTATGACAGTAAATCAGATTAACAATATCCTGTCACATTGTGTTTCTCTGACCCTAGTTATGACAGTAAATCAGATTAACAATATCCTGTCACATTGTGTTTCTCTGACCCTAGTTATGACAGTATATCAGATTAACAATATCCTGTCACATTGTGTTTCTCTGACCCTAGTTATGACAGTATATCAGATTAACAATATCCTGTCACATTGTGTTTCTCTGACCCTAGTTATGACAGTATATCAGATTAACAATATCCTGTCACATTGTGTTTCTCTGACCCTAGTTATGACAGTATATCAGATTAACAATATTCTGTCACATTGTGTTTCTCTGACCCTAGTTATGACAGTAAATCAGATTAACAATATCCTGTCACATTGTGTTTCTCTGACCCTAGTTATGACAGTAAATCAGATTAACAATATCCTGTCACATTGTGTTTCTCTGACCCTAGTTATGACAGTAAATCAGATTAACAATATCCTGTCACATTGTGTTTCTCTGACCCTAGTTATGACAGTAAATCAGATTAACAATATCCTGTCACATTGTGTTTCTCTGACCCTAGTTATGACAGTAAATCAGATTAACAATATCCTGTCACATTGTGTTTCTCTGACCCTAGTTATGACAGTAAATCAGATTAACAATATCCTGTCACATTGTGTTTCTCTGACCCTAGTTATGACAGTAAATCAGATTAACAATATCCTGTCACATTGTGTTTCTCTGACCCTAGTTATGACAGTAAATCAGATTAACAATATCCTGTCACATTGTGTTTCTCTGACCCTAGTTATGACAGTATATCAGATTAACAATATCCTGTCACATTGTGTTTCTCTGACCCTAGTTATGACAGTAAATCAGATTAACAATATCCTGTCACATTGTGTTTCTCTGACCCTAGTTATGACAGTATATCAGATTAACAATATCCTGTCACATTGTGTTTCTCTGACCCTAGTTATGACAGTAAATCAGATTAACAATATCCTGTCACATTGTGTTTCTCTGACCCTAGTTATGACAGTATATCAGATTAACAATATCCTGTCACATTGTGTTTCTCTGACCCTAGTTATGACAGTAAATCAGATTAACAATATCCTGTCACATTGTGTTTCTCTGACCCTAGTTATGACAGTATATCAGATTAACAATATCCTGTCACATTGTGTTTCTCTGACCCTAGTTATGACAGTAAATCAGATTAACAATATCCTGTCACATTGTGTTTCTCTGACCCTAGTTATGACAGTATATCAGATTAACAATATCCTGTCACATTGTGTTTCTCTGACCCTAGTTATGACAGTAAATCAGATTAACAATATCCTGTCACATTGTGTTTCTCTGACCCTAGTTATGACAGTAAATCAGATTAACAATATCCTGTCACATTGTGTTTCTCTGACCCTAGTTATGACAGTAAATCAGATTAACAATATCCTGTCACATTGTGTTTCTCTGACCCTAGTTATGACAGTATATCAGATTAACAATATCCTGTCACATTGTGTTTCTCTGACCCTAGTTATGACAGTAAATCAGATTAACAATATCCTGTCACATTGTGTTTCTCTGGCCCTAGTTATGACAGTAAATCAGATTAACAATATCCTGTCACATTGTGTTTCTCTGACCCTAGTTATGACAGTATATCAGATTAACAATATCCTGTCACATTGTGTTTCTCTGACCCTAGTTATGACAGTATATCAGATTAACAATATCCTGTCACATTGTGTTTCTCTGACCCTAGTTATGACAGTAAATCAGATTAACAATATCCTGTCACATTGTGTTTCTCTGACCCTAGTTATGACAGTATATCAGATTAACAATATCCTGTCACATTGTGTTTCTCTGACCCTAGTTATGACAGTAAATCAGATTAACAATATCCTGTCACATTGTGTTTCTCTGACCCTAGTTATGACAGTAAATCAGATTAACAATATCCTGTCACATTGTGTTTCTCTGACCCTAGTTATGACAGTAAATCAGATTAACAATATCCTGTCACATTGTGTTTCTCTGACCCTAGTTATGACAGTAAATCAGATTAACAATATCCTGTCACATTGTGTTTCTCTGACCCTAGTTATGACAGTATATCAGATTAACAATATCCTGTCACATTGTGTTTCTCTGACCCTAGTTATGACAGTAAATCAGATTAACAATATCCTGTCACATTGTGTTTCTCTGACCCTAGTTATGACAGTATATCAGATTAACAATATCCTGTCACATTGTGTTTCTCTGACCCTAGTTATGACAGTAAATCAGATTAACAATATCCTGTCACATTGTGTTTCTCTGACCCTA
This sequence comes from Salvelinus namaycush, assembly GCF_016432855.1. Taxonomy (NCBI): domain Eukaryota; kingdom Metazoa; phylum Chordata; class Actinopteri; order Salmoniformes; family Salmonidae; genus Salvelinus; species Salvelinus namaycush. Next base: position 58,390,246 of record NC_052313.1, read on the forward strand.
GTTATGACAGTATATCAGATTAACAATATCCTGTCACATTGTGTTTCTCTGACCCTAGTTATGACAGTATATCAGATTAACAATATCCTGTCACATTGTGTTTCTCTGACCCTAGTTATGACAGTATATCAGATTAACAATATCCTGTCACATTGTGTTTCTCTGACCCTAGTTATGACAGTAAATCAGATTAACAATATCCTGTCACATTGTGTTTCTCTGACCCTAGTTATGACAGTAAATCAGATTAACAATATCCTGTCACATTGTGTTTCTCTGACCCTAGTTATGACAGTATATCAGATTAACAATATCCAGTCACATTGTGTTTCTCTGACCCTAGTTATGACAGTATATCAGATTAACAATATCCTGTCACATTGTGTTTCTCTGACCCTAGTTATGACAGTATATCAGATTAACAATATCCTGTCACATTGTGTTTCTCTGACCCTAGTTATGACAGTAAATCAGATTAACAATATCCTGTCACATTGTGTTTCTCTGACCCTAGTTATGACAGTAAATCAGATTAACAATATCCTGTCACATTGTGTTTCTCTGACCCTAGTTATGACAGTATATCAGATTAACAATATCCTGTCACATTGTGTTTCTCTGACCCTAGTTATGACAGTATATCAGATTAACAATATCCTGTCACATTGTGTTTCTCTGACCCTAGTTATGACAGTAAATCAGATTAACAATATCCTGTCACATTGTGTTTCTCTGACCCTAGTTATGACAGTATATCAGATTAACAATATCCTGTCACATTATGTTTCTCTGACCCTAGTTATGACAGTAAATCAGATTAACAATATCCTGTCACATTGTGTTTCTCTGACCCTAGTTATGACAGTATATCAGATTAACAATATCCTGTCACATTGTGTTTCTCTGACCCTAGTTATGACAGTATATCAGATTAACAATATCCTGTCACATTGTGTTTCTCTGACCCTAGTTATGACAGTAAATCAGATTAACAATATCCTGTCACATTGTGTTTCTCTGACCCTAGTTATGACAGTAAATCAGATTAACAATATCCTGTCACATTGTGTTTCTCTGACCCTAGTTATGACAGTAAATCAGATTAACAATATCCTGTCACATTGTGTTTCTCTGACCCTAGTTATGACAGTAAATCAGATTAACAATATCCTGTCACATTGTGTTTCTCTGACCCTAGTTATGACAGTATATCAGATTAACAATATCCTGTCACATTGTGTTTCTCTGACCCTAGTTATGACAGTATATCAGATTAACAATATCCTGTCACATTGTGTTTCTCTGACCCTAGTTATGACAGTATATCAGATTAACAATATCCTGTCACATTGTGTTTCTCTGACCCTAGTTATGACAGTAAATCAGATTAACAATATCCTGTCACATTGTGTTTCTCTGACCCTAGTTATGACAGTATATCAGATTAACAATATCCTGTCACATTGTGTTTCTCTGACCCTAGTTATGACAGTATATCAGATTAACAATATCCTGTCACATTGTGTTTCTCTGACCCTAGTTATGACAGTAAATCAGATTAACAATAGCAGTATGGTCTGGTCTGTAATCTGTGTCATATCCTGACAGTGTTTAAATTACATTTTAATTAACATGCTCATTTGGGATAAGTGACAGATAAGATAATTATTCTATCATGTGGATTGACTTGGGGAGATGCTAAAGGCCCCACAAACAAATTTCATCCGTAATTACACAGACCCCCTTAAACTAAGCATCAAGTAGGTAAACCCCCAATGTATTCGTCAACCCCCAATTCCCAATTATTCAAAATAAACAAGGACATTTTATATTCAATAAACAATGTGTGTGTTCATGCTAGAAGAACCAATGGATTGTGGTGTTTTCAGCATGGTAGTTCTGCAGATGTTTGTTGCTGTAGCTTTTATCTTCTCCTCTGGCCTGTCTGTGTGATATGAACAATACCAAGCTAATGGTGTGGCAGAGCTGAATGTTACATGCTATAGGCCCTGCTTCTGCTGCTGAGGCTTTAGGGATAGGAAGAGAGGAGGAGGGAGGAGAGGGAAGGAGGAGAGAAGGAAGGAGGAGAGAGGGAGGGAGGAGAGGGAAGGAGGAGAGTGGAAGGGAAGAGAGGGAAGGAGGAGAGAGGGAGGGAGGAGAGGGAAGGGAGGAGAGAGGGAGGGAGGAGAGTGGGAAGGAGGAGAGGAGGAGGGAGACAAGGGGGAAGGAAGAGAGGGAGGGAGGAGATGAGGAAGGAGGAGAGGGGGAGGGAGGAGAGGGGAAAGGAGGAGAGGAGGAGGGAGGCAAGGGGGAAGGAAGAGAGGGAGGGAGGAGAGGGGGAAGGAGGAGAGGAGCAGGGAGGCAAGGGGGAAGGAGGAGAGGAGGGAAGAGATGGGGAAGGAGGAGAGGAGGGAAGAGATGAGGAAGGAGGAGAGAGGGAGGGAGGAGAGAGGGAGGGAGGAGAGGGGGAAGAGTTGGGGAAGGAGATGGAGAGGGAGGAGAGGGGGAAGGAGGAGAGGGAGGGAGGAGAGGGGGAAGGAAGAGAGGGGGAAGGAAGAGAGCGAGGGAGGAGAGGGGGAAGGAAGAGGGGAGGAGGGAGGAAAGGGGGAAGGACGAGAGGGAGGGAGGAGAGGGGGAAGGAAGAGAGGAGGGAGGGAGGGAAGGGGGAAGGAAGAGAGGGAGGGAGGAGAGGGGGAAGGAAGAGAGGAGGAGGGAGGAAAGGGGGAAGGAAGAGAGGGATGGAGGAGAGGGGGAAGGAGGAGAGGAGGAGGGAGGGAGGGAGGAGTGAGGGAGGGAGGGAGGGAGGGAGGAGAGGAGGAAGGGGCAAGGAGGAGGGAATAGATGGGGAAGGAGGATAAGGGGAGAGAGGAGAGGGGGAACTAGGAGATGGGGAAGGAGCAGATGGGGGAGGAGATGGGAAAGGATGGAAGGTCTTGATCTGGACGATTTGGGGGGAGGGCAGTGATGGCAGTCTGTGCATGTAGAGGAAGTCCTGGTCAGATTTGGCCTGATGACATGACCGTCTACCCTGTCCCGCTTTATTACTCAATTATTATGTATTATTTTTTATTGACTCTGGGCTGTCATTTACTTTATGTTCGTATTCTTATCTTTTATTATTTCTTATTGTTGTTGCCTTGTCCAGAAGGAACCTGCAAGTAAGCATTTAGTTGGACGGTGTATACCATGTGTATCCCGTACATACGACTAATAAAACGTGAAACTTGAAACTTGCTGGCCTTCTACACCAAAGCAGTGGCCAACCCAGCTGGTTTGCAATAACATCTCCCTTCATCCTGCAACATGAGACCTCTTAACCAGCGCCCCTACCGCTATCAGCCCTTAGATCAGGATGGGAATCAGCACCAGGGGCATCATGGGGGTTCGTGGGAAGGGAATGGAGGTCACAAACATTCTGCTACGACTCCTTCTGTGTGTGATGGGTGTTAGGCTCCATATTGTGTATGTTCTATTCAATTTTCTTCTATTCATTTGTATTCTATTATTTATTATAAATTATTTTCTATTCTATTCTATTATTTTCTATTCTATTATTTTATTTATTTTCTATTCTATTCTATTATTATCTATTCTATTATTTTATTTATTTTCTATTCTATTCTATTATTTTCTATTCTATTATTTTCTATTCTATCATCTGATTTATTTTCTATTCTATTATTTTCTATTATATTCTATTATTTTATTTATTTTCTATTCTATTCTATTGTTTTCTATTATATTATATTATTTATTTTCTATTCTATTATTTTCTATTCTATTATTTTCTATTCTAAAATTTAAAAAATCTATATTATTTTCTATTATTTCCTGTTCTATTATTTTCCATTCTATTATTTTCTATTCTGTTATATTCGATTCTATTATTTTCAATTTTATTTATTTTATTTTCAAATATATTATTTTCTATTCTATTCTATTATTTTCTATTTATAATTTTCTGTTCTATTATTTTCTCTTCTATTATTTTCTATTCTATTGTGTTTTATGATTTTGTTGCATTGTTACATACCTGAGAGGGAAAACATGTCAAGATGTCAGCCTTATCTCTCTTCGCTGCTTTCAGATCTGGTTGGCCCTCAAGTCACCTTTACCCACAGTAGAGAAAATACCCCAGATTGAACCAAATGTGTGTTGTGCTAGTGGGTAAATGTCAATGCTTCCCTGATTGGATGCATCTAGACAGAGATGAAAGCGCCCCTAGCACCAGAGCTGGGGCTGGAGCTGTGTTAGGGCCCCGGGGTTAGGGCATAGTGGATCTGTGGTAGGAAGTGAGAGGTAGGAGGGTGGTCCTAGGGCATGTAGAGCATCATCAATCCTCTGACCTAGTCTGTAGTCTCCTAGTCATCCCCCACCTCAGGAGAACTGTCTGATTCAAGACTTCAGGACGTACAACAGGATTAAACAAACAAACACAACTCAGAATAATTTGATTTGGTGCCAGATGTTGAGTAAAATGTTGACTTCATAGTCTTATTGTAGAGAGCATAGAGAGGGTTACACATATTGTATTGTAACTCAACACACAGCCATTCATGTCTACACCACTGGCAACAAAAGTGAGTACACCCCTAAGTGAAAATGTCCAAATTAGTTATTTTGAGGGGACAGCAAATTTACACTGTTATACAAGCTGTACACTCACTACTTTACATTGTAGCAAAGTGTCATTTCTTCAGTGTTGTCACATGAAAAGATATACTCAAATATTTACAAAAATGTGAGGGGTGTACTCACTTTTGTGATATACTGTATGTCAGTAATTGTCTCCCAGAAAGATAATTAGGAAGAGGGTTTTATCTATCAGAAATGTCATTTTTAGATGCAACATCTGGTCTGATGATCCATGGCTCCAACCAATCAGACGAACAGGATACTGGGGATCCAACAAGAATCAGACTACCACAGTACTAGTCCTGCTTAATGTTATATACGCCCAATGTACTGGCCAGACCTTTGGGCTCTCGGGTGGTGCAGCGGTCTAAGGCACTGCAGCTCAGTGCATGAGGCGTCACTACAGTTCCTGGTTCGGATCCAGGCTGTATCACATTCGGACGTGATTGGGATTCACATAGGGCTGCGCACAATTGGCCCAGCATCGTCCAGGTTTGGCCGGGGTAGGCCACCATTGTAAATAAGAATTAGTTCTTAACTGACTTGCCTAGTTAAATAAAGGTTAACTAAGAATATATCTTTTTTAAATATAGGCCCATATAATATAAAGAGATGATATGACACACCCACCAGGCAGAAGTAAAGGCACAGCAGAACATATAGAGAAAATATATATCAGAATATATATTATAGACTGAAACAAGCAGAGAATGACATATATAACTGTAGTTCATGTTTGGGGATTTCTATGGGAAGAGGGAAAATGTCATGCATAGTTTCCCCATTGTGGAATACATCATCTCCACTCTCTGTTAAGATATACTAGTTCCCTCAAATTCAACTCTGGACCTTAAACACAATTCACTGCTTTTTTTCATTGTCCCCCTCTAATCAGGGACTGATTTAGACCTGGGACACCAGGTGGTTGTCATTTTTAATATAACTGAATTATCTAATTATTAATGAATTATCAGGTAGAACAGAAAACCAACAGTAATCTGGACCTCGTAGGGTCAGACTTGAATACCCCTGTAATAGTATGTCTATCCTGGGTTCTGCTGGTCAGTCAGTCAGTCAGCCAGCCAGTGACATGTTCCCTCCTGCACAGCCAAGCCTGTCTTTCCACTCTGACTATAGTCTCTATCACTGTCTGTATCTGTAGCTGTTGTGTTCTGCTCCCCAGAGCCTGGTCCTGCTCATCTGCTCATCTGACACTGTATTTCTCCTCTCCTCTCCTCTCCTCTCCTCTCCTCTCCTCTCCTCTCCTCTCCTCTCCTCTCCTCTCCTCTCCTCTCCTCTCCTCTCCTCTCCTCTCCTGTATCTGTAGCTATAACACAAACATCTGACTGTAACACTGTATCTCTCCTCTCCTCTCCTCTCCTCTCCTCTCCTCTCCTCTCCTCTCCTCTCCTCTCCTCTCCTCTCCTCTCCTCTCCTCTCCTCCCTTCCCCTCTCCTGTATCTGTAGCTATAACACAAACATCTGACTGTAACACTGTATCTCTCCTCTCCTCTCCTCTCCTCTCCTCTCCTCTCCTCTCCTCTCCTCTCCTCTCCTCTCCTCTCCTCTCCTCTCCTCTCCTCTCCTCTCCTCTCCTCTCCTCTCCTCTCCTCTCCTCTCCTGTATCTGTAGCTATAACTCAGTCTGGAAGCCAGTCTGGACCGGAGGGCAGCACACCCCACACCCACCCTCCCACCCAACAGAAGGGGCTTCACCTGCAAGATAGAGCTTTTGAAATGAATACATTCAGCTCACTTCACAATGCTAATCCATTCCCTTCTTTTCTATTCTAGAGAAAACCGGGGCAAGTTATTGCAATGGGTATTTGATACAGTGATGTTTACATTCCCCGTAAGTCAATAAAGGTTCAACCAGGCTGTCAAAGCTGATAGCCCACATTAACCACACAGTTATTACATCATTAAGAGTGAGTATTACCGTAGATGCTGACGCATATCCTGTCTAGTTTTGGGGCGGCAGGTAGCCTAGTGGTTAGAGCGTTGTGCCAGTAACTGAAAGGTTGCTGGATCGAATCCCTGAGCTGACAAGGTAAAAATCTGTCGTTCTGCCCCTGAACAAGGCAGTTAACCCGCTGTTCCCCAGTAGGTTCCCCGTCATTGTAAAATACAAATTTGTTAGTAGGCTACAGTTAGTATCCTAAATGACATGGTGAGATTATAAATATTTTAATAAAGTAGTCCATCATGATCTGAGCTGTTTGAATGGAGTCCTACGGAGGGCGCCATCACACACTGAACATATGATCACCACTCTGCCGACCACCCAGGTCCCCACATAGTCCTGCTACACTTTCAGCACGTGGAGAGAGGGAGGAGGGACAACTCCACTGGCTCATTGTCTCCGTATAAATACCGTCAAAAAGTCCCGTTCACGTTTAGTCGACACCAGACACAGTACTGACAAAGGACGCAGACATCAGAGAGGAGAAACGGATTTATTGCGCTCCGATTATCTGCTGTTTTCTATTATTCATGTGTGTGTGCTCTCTTCAAACAACGTGGAGCTCTTTATAGCGGACTGTCCGTCAACTGACATCAATGAAGGAGAGAATATCTCGTCAGAAAGTATCTGTTACATCCGGGATGGATCCTAGTCAGATTGTGAAGTGTAAAATAGTTGTGGTCGGGGACAGTCAATGTGGGAAGACTGCTCTACTACACGTTTTTGCAAAGGATATCTTCCCAGAGGTGAGTTCAAAGAAATGGCTGCTTGATAGCTAAATGTAACAAAAGTTTGTTATAACTAATTAATACTACTACTACTACTACTACTAATAATAATAATAATTGTTATTACTTGTCTATAATTATCTATGATTGTCTCTTTTTTCTTTAGAGTTACATGCCCACAGTGTTCGAGAATTACACGGCCAGTTTTGAAATAGACACGAAAAGAATAGAGCTCAGCCTATGGGACACGTCAGGTAATGATCCATTTCATTTCTTTAATCTGTCTATCTATGTTTGCCATAACTATATGACCCAGTCTCCCCTATTATAATATTTAGCTTAGATATATACAACCAGGGTGAATGTATATAACCTGGGTAAATGTATATAACCTGGGTAAATGCAGGATAAATGATTTATTTATTGTTTGCCTTTGACCTCCATGATGCCCATTGATCACAGTTGCTGTCCATTAGAAATGCAGCTGCCAGGCATGTCAGGACCTGTTGGTCTCACAGTGTGTGTGCAGCATGTCATGGAGGAATACATCTGTTGACAGTGATGAATATTTCATTTTAATGAAACTAAATGATCTATTATTTATTATCAAGTTCTGGTTTGTTACATGCTTAGAAGAAGTCATGATGCTACTGTGGAATGCTAGGGATGGACCAGCTGGTTGAACCATTCAGACAGACACCGCTGACCAAATGTTCTACCATGCTTCTCCAGCCCTCTCCCCTCAACAAAGACACAATGCAGCCAATCAGTAACAGTGAGAAGACTGTCCTCCCTCCAGACAAACTGCTACTTCTGTACCTGGTGCAGTTTATTAGTCTTATACTGGCCTCTTCCAGTATACTGGCGTCTAGTGTTGAGGAGTTCACCTCATGGGATCTCCATCCATGCTGGAGGTCTGGCAGTAATTACAGTGGGGAGAACAAGTATTTGATACACTGCCGATTTTGCAGGTTTTCCTACTTACAAAGCATGTAGAGGTCTGTCATTTTTTATCATAGGTACACTTCAACTGTGAGAGACGGAATCTAAAACAAAAATCCAGAAAATCACATTGTATGATTTTTAAGTAATTAATTTGCATTTTATTGCATGACATAAGTATTTTATCACCTACCAACCAGTAAGAATTCCGGCTCTCACAGACCTGTTAGTTTTTCTTTTAAGAAAAAATAATAGATCATTTAGTCTTTGTTGAGGGGAGAGGGCTGGAGAAGCATGGTAGAACATTTGGTCAGCGGTGTCTGTCTGAACGGTTCAACCAGCTGGTCCATCCCTAGCATTCCACAGTAGCATCATGACTTCTTCTAAGCACTGTATGTGTTGTAGCCCCACTCTCCCCCAGCCTGATCCCCAGCCCTCTCCCTTCCATTGCTCCACATTCCTCAGCCCTCTCCCTTCCATTGCACCACACTCCCCAGCCCTCTCCCTTCCATTGCTCCACACTCCCCAGCCCTCTCCCTTCCATTGCTCCACACTCCCCCAGCCCTCTCCCTTCCATTGCTCCACACTCCCCAGCCCTCTCCCTTCCATTGCTCCACTCTCCCCTAGCCCTCTCCCTTCCATTGCTCCACACTCCCCCAGCCCTCTCCCTTCCATTGCTCCACACTCCCCTAGCCCTCTCCCTTCCATTGCTCCACACTCCCCAGCCCTCTCCCTGCTTTTGCCCCACTTTCCCTCAGCCCTCTCCCTGCTTAAGCCCCAGGTCTGCAAACCTTTAGCCTCTGTGCTTCCCCCTCAGCTGTCCCCTGCCTGGACTGTGCTTGTAACCTGGGGGTGGAGGTGGTAGTGCAAGCTGGGGCTCTGTTGTGGAGTGGGTCTGTTTGTCTGTCTGGTTGGCTGTAGACGGACTGGATGTCTGCCTAATTGGCTGTAGAGACACTGTCTGCCTGTCTGGTTGGCTGTAGAGGGACTGTCTGCCTGTAGTATAGTGTAGAGGGACTGTATGTCTGTCTGCCTGTTTGTCTGTCTGCATGTAATGTGGAGGGACTGTTTCTGCCTGTAGTGTAGAGGGACTGTCTGTCTGCCTGTAGTGTAGTGTAGAGGGACTGTCTGCCTGTAGTGTAGTGTAGAGGGACTGTCTGCCTGTAGTGTAGTGTAGAGGGACTGTCTGACTGTAGTGTAGAGGGACTGTCTGTCTGTAGTGTAGAGGGACTGTCTGTCTGTCTGTAGTGTAGAGGTACTGTCTGCCTGTAGTGTAGTGTAGAGGTACTGTCTGTCTGTCTGTAGTGTAGTGTAGAGGGTCTGTCTGTCTGTAGTGTAGAGGAACTGTCTGTCTGTAGTGTAGTGTAGAGGTACTGTCTGTCTGTAGTGTAGAGGTACTGTCTGTCTGTCTGTAGTGTAGTGTAGAGGGACTGTCTGTCTGTAGTGTAGAGTAGAGGGACTGTCTGTCTGTAGTGTAGTGTAGAGGGACTGTCTGTCTGTCTGACTTTCTGCTTATATCTTCAGTAGGTCTCCTGAGCCTTTCCTAGGCACGACTCTGTGATTGGCTCAGCTTCAATGGGCAAACACAGAGCTGGTCTGAGACTGTGTGTGTGTGTTTGTGTTGTTTGTGTTGTGTTGTGTTGTGTGTGTGGTGTGTGTTGTGTTGTGTTGTGTTGTGTTGTTGTGTGTGTGTGTACTGCAGAGCCTATGTATCCCCTAATGGGAACCCCTATTTTATTCAGTAGGGCCTCTGAGCTACTGGCTTATCCCATGCCTCCATTGCCTCTATCCAGGCTTTAACAAGGTAGAGACACCTGAGCTCTGCTCATTACCAGGACTGAGCTGCACATGGATGGGCTCTGCCTCCCTGTCCGCTTTGTTTTCAAGCAGGAATAGAGGAAGGGAAGGAGCATAGCCAAACAGGAGTGGAGGTGCAGCAGACTAACACAAATTCTCACAGTAAAAACGAAAAAGTAAGCTACTGGTTATACAGTATAGTATAGAACACAACCCAGTAATACAGTATAGTATAGAACACAACCCAGTAATACAGTATAGTATAGAACACAACCCAGTAATACAGTATAGTATAGAACACAACCCAGTAATACAGTATAGTATAGAACACAACCCAGTAGTACAGTATAGTATAGAACACAACCCAGTAATACAGTATAGTATAGAACACAACCCAGTAATACAGTATAGTATAGAACACAACCCAGTAATACACTACAGTATAGTATAGAACACAACCCAGTAATATAGTATAGTATAGAACACAACCCATTAATATAGTATAGTATAGTATAGAACACAACCCAGTAATACAGTATAGTATAGAACACAACCCATTAATACAGTATAGTATAGAACACAACCCAGTAATACAGTATAGTATAGAACACAACCCAGTAATACAGTATAGTATAGAACACAACCCAGTAATACAGTATAGTATAGAACACAACCCAGTAATACAGTACAGTATAGTATAGAACACAACCCAGTAATACAGTATAGTATAGAACACAACCCAGAAATACAGTATAGTATAGAACACAACCCAGTAATACAGTATAGTATAGAACACAACACAGTAATACAGTATAGTATAGAACACAACCCAGTAATACAGTATAGTATATAACACAGCCCAGTAATACAGTATAGTATAGAACACAACCCAGTAATACAGTATAGTATAGAACACAACCCAGTAATATAGTATAGTATAGTATAAAACACAGCCCAGTAATACAGTATAGTATAGTATAGAACACAACCCAGTAATACAGTATAGTATAGAACACAACCCAGTAATACAGTATAGTATATAACACAGCCCAGTAATACAGTATAGTATAGAACACAACCCATTAATACAGTGTAGTATAGAACACAACCCAGTAATACAGTATAGTATATAACACAGCCCAGTAATACAGTATAGTATAGAACACAACCCAGTAATACAGTATAGTATAGAACACAACCCAGTAATACAGTATAGTATAGTATAAAACACAGCCCAGTAATACAGTATAGTATAGTATAGAACACAACCCAGTAATACAGTATAGTATAGTATAGAACACAACCCAGTAATACAGTATAGTATATAACACAGCCCAGTAATACAGTATAGTATAGAACACAACCCAGTAATACAGTATAGTATAGAACACAACCCAGTAACAGGCCTTCCACTCACATATACAGTGGGGCAAAAAAGTATTTAGTCAGCCACCAATTGTGCAAGTTCTCCCACTTAAAAAGATGAGAGAGGCCTGTAATTTTCATCATAGGTACACTTCAACTATGACAGACAAAATGAGAAAAAAAAATCCAGAACATCACATTGTAGGATTTTTAATGAATTTATTTGCAAATTATGGTGGAAAATAAGTATTTGGTCACCTACAAACAAGCAAGATTTCTGGCTGTCAGCGAAGTCAGGTCTCCTACCTGACTTCGCCACACTACCCTTTAGCCCCCCCCCCAAGAAATTTTTGGGCTTGACTAACAGGCTTCCTACCGCGTTGTCGTGCTGCCTCCATTCGCCGGTATCCCTCCTCACACTGTGCCAGAGAATCCCAGGCGGGCTCCGACACTCTCCTTGGGTCGATCGCCCACCTGTCGATCTCCCACCTGTAGCCCAGATCCTTCTCCTGCTTCCGTGCTGCCTCCTCATACCGCCGCCTCTCGGCTTTAGCTGCCTCCAGCTCTTCACGAGGGCGGCGATATTCTCCAGGTTGAGCCCATGGACCTTTACCGTCCAGTATTTCCTCCCATGTCCAGAAATCCTGCGATCGCTGCTGTTGCTTTTCACGCTGCTTGGTCCTTGTTTGGTGGGTGATTCTGTAACGGTTTCTCTCCTCCTCTTCGTCTGAAGAGGAGGAGTAGGGATCAGACCAAAATGCAGCGTGTTGTGAAGACATGATGATTTTAATAATAATAACGAAGACGAAAATACACTTGAACAAACTACAAAACAATAAACGAAGTCAACAGACCTGAACAAACGAACTTACATAACACGAAGAACGCACGAACAGGAACAGACTAAACAAACGAAACAGTCCCGTGTGGTGACGAACACAAACACGGAGGACAATCACCCACAAACAAACAGTGAGAACAGCCTACCTTAATATGGTTCTCAATCAGAGGAAACGTCAAACACCTGCCTCTAATTGAGAACCATATCAGGCAACACATTTAACCCAACATAGAAACACATAACATAGAATGCCCACCCCAACTCACGCCCTGACCAACTAAACACATACAAAAACAATGAAAAACAGGTCAGGAACGTGACAACCACTGACATAAAGCTATTGAACCCATATCAACTCACTATCCTAACTCTTAAATAAAGGGGGCAGGCAGACAGCCAATCACCTTACAAACTGCCTCAGACACACACCTCCACGTTCAACATCCAAGGAGAGACGCAATGAAAGAAACGTTGCAAAGAAACATTTCAACACCCCGTAGCCCAGCCGACAGGCCTCTAACCTTTAACCCCTGAAGGTGAAGGAGCACAAAGAGGACGAATGGGAGTTAATAACTTCCCAGGACATCACCTTAATGACCTCCATTTTGTTGTTACCCCCTGACTGACTGTCTGTGGTTCATTAACTGCATCACAGATAAACAGAGAACACCAGGGTCAGTCCACCACCACCTCGTACTGTAGGGAGTCCTGGGAGGGTCTGTCCACCACCACCTCGTACTGTAGGGAGTCCTGGGAGGGTCAGTCCACCACCACCTCGTACTGTAGGGAGTCCTGGGAGGGTCAGTCCACCACCACCTCGTACTGTAGGGAGTCCTGGGAGGGTCAGTCCACCACCACCTCGTACTGTAGGGAGTCCTGGGAGGGTCAGTCCACCACCACCTCGTACTGTAGGGAGTCCTGGGAGGGTCAGTCCACCACCACCTCGTACTGTAGGGAGTCCTGTGAGGGTCAGTCCACCACCACCACCTCGTACTGTAGGGAGTCCTGGGAGGGTCAGTCCACCACCACCTCGTACTGTAGGGAGTCCTGGGAGGGTCAGTCCACCACCACCACCTCGTACTGTAGGGAGTCCTGGGAGGGTCAGTCCACCACCACCTCGTACTGTAGGGAGTCCTGGGAGGGTCAGTCCACCATCACCTCGTACTGTAGGGAGTCCTGGGAGGGTCAGTCCACCATCACCTCGTACTGTAGGGAGTCCTGGGAGGGTCAGTCCACCATCACCTCGTACTGTAGGGAGTCCTGGGAGGGTCAGTCCACCACCACCTCGTACTGTAGGGAGTCCTGGGAGGGTCAGTCCACCACCACCTCGTACTGTAGGGAGTCCTGGGAGGGTCTGTCCACCACCACCTCGTACTGTAGGGAGTCCTGGGAGGGTCTGTCCACCACCACCTCGTACTGTAGGGAGTCCTGGGAGGGTCAGTCCACCACCACCTCGTACTGTAGGGAGTCCTGGGAGGGTCAGTCCACCACCACCTCGTACTGTAGGGAGTCCTGGGAGGGTCTGTCCACCACCACCTCGTACTGTAGGGAGTCCTGGGAGGGTCAGTCCACCACCACCTCGTACTGTAGGGAGTCCTGGGAGGGTCAGTCCACCACCACCTCGTACTGTAGGGAGTCCTGGGAGGGGGGCAGGGGGTGTGCGTTTCAGTCTGGGAGGGTCAGGGATCAGGGGGATGTGGGTTCCTTCCTGGGAGGGTCAAAGGGTTGTGGGTTTCAGTCTGGAGGGTCAGGGGTCAGGGGGATGTGTGTTCCTTCCTGGGAGGGTCAAAGGGTTGTGGGTTTCAGTCTGGAGGGTCAGGGGTCAGGGGGATGTGGGTTCCTTCCTGGGAGGGTCAAAGGGTTGTGGGTTTCAGTTTGGAGGGTCAGGGGTCAGGGGGATGTGGGTTCCTTCCTGGGAGGGTCAAAGGGTTGTGGGTTTCAGTTTGGAAGGGTCAGCGGGGGCTCCAGTTCCACAGATGCCTGAGTTCCTGCCCCCCTACTGCTCCCTGGCAAGACAAACGGCAGAGGGAAACATATTGATTAGTGCTGGGGCTGCTGAGTTAGTTAGGGAGATTTCACAGGGGGGAGTGAATCCCACAGCTGCTAGGCTCCTCCATATCAATCACATGCTGAGAAGAAGAGGGAGGATGGGGGGAGGAGGAGGAGGACGGGGGATGAGGAGGGGTGCTAGATACCGGGGATAAAGCTAGAGCTGAGCTGGGCTTATCTGCAGGAGCCATTCTCCCCAGGGCCGGATTTGGGAGCACCTACCTCCAGGGGGCCTTTCCTGCAATTGAAAACATTTTGCCATGGGACAGAGAAACATTTGCAGTTTTATCATGAGGCTAAGAGAAAATGTTGCAGTTTTCAAGCAAATTTCCTGCAATGCTACACATTTTGCCATGGCTTCTGTCATGTTCATATGCTATATGAGGGGCCCCGACCTCCAGCATTGGGGGTCCCCTTGAGATAGGGGGACCCAGGGCACGTGCCCTTCGTGCCGTTTGTAAATCCGTCCCTCATTCTCCCCCATTGGTATATTGACCCATCTGGGAGGTTTGGAGGAAGTGGTCCTCTTGGTGTTTGTGGCTTTGTACCTGAGGCATCGATTCAGATGTGACTTATTTCAACAATATTACCTGTTCATTTTCTAAACGAATACAGTGGGAGACTATTTAGAAATGAAGGGCAATCAAAGAACCTCAGCGCCAGCTGGTTGCCGTCCTGTCTTCTCCCTCCCTGCCTCCACACACGCCTCCCGCATCACTGCTGTGTGATTCAGCGGTTGAGACAGGATGATGGATTGACTACTAGCGCGTTTGTTGACACTGTTGTAGGCCGGCCGTGCTCCGTGCACGCTGAACGCTCTGAGCCAGCCTATAGGAGGGACGCAGCAGCTGGTTCAACCCGGCACAAAGAGGCCAGTGACACTCAGAGAGACAACCATCAGGGTGATTGACCTTTCAGACGTTACCCAGGCACCATTGACATTCCTCCACTAACTTGAATGCAAAGCATCTATTCTGAATTCCAACCTGTATCCTGTGTGTTTCTGCAGTCAGTTGTTCAGGGGCTGCTGCCTGTCCACTCTGGCTTCTAGACAGCTGAGAGGGGCTCTGCTTCAGCAAGCCCCCATGCCTTCCCTTGTACAGACCACGGCCAGCAGCCAGCCTTTGTTGCCTGCATCGGATCAATTTCTGGAGCTCGGCGAATTGGAGCCGCATGTTTCACATTCCGGGGACGAAAGGTTGCTACTTGCTACTGAACAAAGAGCCCTTTTGTAAACGCTGAGATCTTTCTGCAAACTTAAGAGGAGCGGTGCATATTTCCGCAAGGTCTTACGTTGTTAGCCTGAAAGAAAACTCAATCAAATTAGTTTTTGCATGACTGTGAGGACTTGCCTTAGATCAGCTGTACTGTATACATATTTACACTGTGTGACCTGGGTAACTGAATCATTTACACTGTGTGACCTGGGTAACTGAATCATTTACACTGTGTGACCTGTGGTAACTGAATCATTTACACTGTGTGACCTGGGGTAACTGAATCATTTACACTGTGTGACCTGGGGTAACTGAATAATTTATACTGTGTGACCTGGGGTAACTGAATCATTTACACTGTGTGACCTGGGGTAACTGAATCATTTACACTGTGTGACCTGGGGTAACTGAATCATTTATACTGTGTGACCTGGGGTAACTGAATCATTTACACTGTGTGACCTGGGGTAACTGAAACATTTACACTGTGTGACCTGGGTAACTGAATCATTTATACTGTGTGACTTGGGTAACTGAATAATTTACACTGTGTGACCTGGGGTAACTGAATCATTTACACTGTGTGACCTGGGTAACTGAATCATTTATACTGTGTGACTTGGGTAACTGAATAATTTACACTGTGTGACCTGGGGTAACTGAATCATTTACACTGTGTGACCTGGGGTAACTGAAACATTTACACTGTGTGTCCTGGGGTAACTGAATCATTTACACTGTGTGACCTGGGGTAACTGAATCATTTACACTGTGTGACCTGGGGTAACTGAATCGTTTACACTGTGTGACCTGGGTAACTGAATCATTTACACTGTGTGACCTGGGGTAACTCACATACAAGGTGCTGTGTATCATTCAGAACTCAGATTGTCTTAAACTCTCTTTCTCTCTCTCTCTCTCTCTCTCTCTCTCTCTCTCTCTCTCTCTCTCTCTCTCTCTCTCTCTCTCTCTCTCTCTCTCTCTCTCTCTCTCTGTCGTTCTTTACCTCTCACATTGACACACACTCCTCGCATTAGGGCCTTTTTCTTAAGTGGCATGCTTGAGGTTGATGGGATTCAGAGGTCTGGCAGCAGGACTTGAGGTTGATGGGATTCAGAGGTCTGGCAGCAGGACTTGAGGTTGATGGGATTCAGAGGTCTGGCAGCAGGACTTGAGGTTGATGGGATTCAGAGGTCTGGCAGCAGGACTTGAGGTTGATGGGATTCAGAGGTCTGGCAGCAGGACTTGAGGTTGATGGGATTTAGAGGTCTGGCAGCAGGACTTGAGGTTGATGGGATTCAGAGGTCTGGCAGCAGGACTTGAGGTTGATGGGATTCAGAGGTCTGGCAGCAGGACTTGAGGTTGATGGGATTCAGAGGTCTGGCAGCAGGACTTGAGGTTGATGGGATTCAGAGGTCTGGCAGCAGGACTTGAGGTTGATGGGATTCAGAGGTCTGGCAGCAGGACTTGAGGTTGATGGGATTCAGAGGTCTGGCAGCAGGACTAACTGTGGAATGAATGGTTCAGATGGAGCTGAACTGTTGTGGTCCACACAGGGCTCCACTCAGCTATCAGCTCAGCTGGCACCCTATTCCCTATGAAGTGCACTCGAGGCCCATCAGCAAATGGGGTGGCATTTGGGACGCAGACAAAGACTAAGAGCTCTGTGGTCAGGCCTCTCTCTCTCTGCCTCGTCTGTCACTCTGAGGGCTGAAGAGAGAGACCGGGAGCATGTGTCAGCAGCTGCCTACTCCCCTAATGTCTGTCTGTCTGTCTGTCTGTCTGTCTGTCTGTCTGTCTGTCTGTCTGTCTGTCTGTCTGTCTGTCTGTCTGTCTGTCTGTCTGTCTGTCTGTCTGTCTGTCTGTCTGTCTGTCTGTCTGTCTGTCTGTCTGTCTGTCTGTCTGTCTGTCTGTGAGAGATATTAAAAAATAGAGATGAAGGGAGCAAGAGAAAAGGAGAGAGAGAAGAGAACAAAAGAGGCAGAACAGTGGGTGGGTGTCTTCCTTCCTCTCAGATGAAAATGTCCTGAGAGGAACAAGGACGGAGCAGAAACTAATGAGGTGATAGTCAACAGGACTTTGTCCACTGTGGAACTTCCTGTTGTGTGTGTGTGTGTGTGTGGGCGGGCGTGCATGCATGCGTGCGTGTGTGTGTGTGTGGGGCGTTCTATCAGCTGGGCACCAGGAGATGTCCTCACAGGGGTTCAGATCCAGCTGGGATGAAACAGACACATAGCAGCATCCTCCTAATACACTTCCATAAGAGAGGAACAGCTATTTATGGCTGAGGAAAACACCCAAATACACTCCACTGATTGTCCTGGGATAGCCATGAACTTATTGTGAAGTTTTGAATCTGTCTTCTATAGAACTACTAACAGCATGACCCTTAGTAGCAACCTCATCCTCTATAAAATAACATTCCCCCAGATTTCCTGTGGATGGAGGGTTTGTCAGTATTCTGAATGTTGCCCCCAGATTTCCTGTGGAGGGAGGGTTTGTCAGTATTCTGAATGTTGCCCCCAGATTTCCTGTGGAGGGAGGGTTTGTCAGTATTCTGAATGTTGCCCCCAGATTTCCTGTGGAGGGAGGGTTTGTCAGTATTCTGAATGTTGCCCCCAGATTTCCTGTGGAGGGAGGGTTTGTCAGTATTCTGAATGTTGCCCCCAGATTTCCTGTGGATGGAGGGTTTGTCAGTATTCTGAATGTTGCCCCCAGATTTCCTGTGGAGGGAGGGTTTGTCAGTATTCTGAATGTTGCCCCCAGATTTCCTGTGGAGGGAGGGTTTGTCAGTATTCTGAATGTTGCCCCCAGATTTCCTGTGGAGGGAGGGTTTGTCAGTATTCTGAATGTTGCCCCCAGATTTCCTGTGGAGGGAGGGTTTGTCAGTATTCTGAATGTTGCCCCCAGATTTCCTGTGGAGGGAGGGTTTGTCAGTATTCTGAATGTTGCCCCCAGATTTCCTGTGGAGGGAGGGTTTGTCAGTATTCTGAATGTTGCCCCCAGATTTCCTGTGGAGGGAGGGTTTGTCAGTATTCTGAATGTTGCCCCCAGATTTCCTGTGGAGGGAGGGTTTGTCAGTATTCTGAATGTTGCCCCCAGACTTCCTGTGGATGGAGGGTTTGTCAGTATTCTGAATGTTGCCCCCAGATTTCCTGTGGATGGAGGGTTTGTCAGTATTCTGAATGTTGCCCCCAGATTTCCTGTGGAGGGAGGGTTTGTCAGTATTCTGAATGTTGCCCCCAGATTTCCTGTGGAGGGAGGGTTTGTCAGTATTCTGAATGTTGCCCCCAGATTTCCTGTGGAGGGAGGGTTTGTCAGTATTCTGAATGTTGCCCCCAGATTTCCTGTGGAGGGAGGGTTTGTCAGTATTCTGAATGTTGCCCCCAGACTTCCTGTGGAGGGAGGGTTTGTCAGTATTCTGAATGTTGCCCCCAGATTTCCTGTGGAGAGAGGGTTTGTCAGTATTCTGAATGTTGCCCCCAGATTTCCTGTGGATGGAGGGTTTGTCAGTATTCTGAATGTTGCCCCCAGATTTCCTGTGGATGGAGGGTTTGTCAGTATTCTGAATGTTGCCCCCAGACTTCCTGTGGAGGGAGGGTTTGTCAGTATTCTGAATGTTGCCCCCAGATTTCCTGTGGAGGGAAGGTTTGTCAGTATTCTGAATGTCTAGATGTGGTTGTGTGTCACTTAGTGATTATAGGACTTCCAGTAAATATGTGAAACATATCCTTCTGCGTTCCTCTCCGTTGAGGACTGAGCAGCAAGCACTTCCTCTGCAGTAACTGATCCTTACCCCATCCTCAACATCCTCTAACTGATCCTTACCCCATCCTCAACATCCTATAACTGATCCTTACCCCCATCCTCAACATCCTCTAACTGATCCTTACCCCCATCCTCAACATCCTCTAACTGATCCTTACCCCCATCCTCAACATCCTCTAACTGATCCTTACCCCATCCTCAACATCCTCTAACTGATCCTTACCCCATCCTCAACATCCTCTAACTGATCCTTACCCCCATCCTCAACATCCTCTAACTGATCCTTACCCCCATCCTCAACATCCTCTAACTGATCCTTACCCCCATCCTCAACATCCTCTAACTGATCCTTACCCCCATCCTCAACATCCTCTAACTGATCCTTACCCCCATCCTCAACATCCTCTAACTGATCCTTACCCCCATCCTCAACATCCTCTAACTGATCCTTACCCCCATCCTCAACATCCTCTAACTGATCCTTACCCCCATCCTCAACATCCTCTAACTGATCCTTACCCCCATCCTCAACATCCTCTAACTGATCCTTACCCCATCCTCAACATCCTCTAACTGATCCTTACCCCCATCCTCAACATCCTCTAACTGATCCTTACCCCCATCCTCAACATCCTCTAACTGATCCTTACCCCCATCCTCAACATCCTCTAACTGATCCTTACCCCCATCCTCAACATCCTCTAACTGATCCTTACCCCCATCCTCAACATCCTCTAACTGATCCTTACCCCCATCCTCAACATCCTCTAACTGATCCTTACCCCCATCCTCAACATCCTCTAACTGATCCTTACCCCCATCCTCAACATCCTCTAACTGATCCTTACCCCCATCCTCAACATCCTCTAACTGATCCTTACCCCCATCCTCAACATCCTCTAACTGATCCTTACCCCCCATCCTCAACATCCTCTAACTGATCCTTACCCCATCCTCAACATCCTCTAACTGATCCTTACCCCCATCCTCAACATCCTCTAACTGATCCTTACCCCATCCTCAACATCCTCTAACTGATCCTTACCCCCATCCGCAACATCCTCTAACTGATCCTTACCCCCATCCTCAACATCCTCTAACTGATCCTTACCCCCATCCTCAACATCCTCTAACTGATCCTTACCCCCATCCTCAACATCCTCTAACTGATCCTTACCCCATCCTCAACATCCTCTAACTGATCCTTACCCCCATCCTCAACATCCTCTAACTGATCCTTACCCCCATCCTCAACATCCTCTAACTGATCCTTACCCCCATCCTCAACATCCTCTAACTGATCCTTACCCCCATCCTCAACATCCTCTAACTGATCCTTACCCCCGTCCTCAACATCCTCTAACTGATCCTTACCCCCGTCCTCAACATCCTCTAACTGATCCTTACCCCCATCCTCAACATCCTCTAACTGATCCTTACCCCATCCTCAACATCCTCTAACTGATCCTTACCCCCATCCTCAACATCCTCTAACTGATCCTTACCCCATCCTCAACATCCTCTAACTGATCCTTACCCCCATCCTCAACATCCTCTAACTGATCCTTACCCCCCCATCCTCAACATCCTCTAACTGATCCTTACCCCCGTCCTCAACATCCTCTAACTGATCCTTACCCCCATCCTCAACATCCTCTAACTGATCCTTACCCCATCCTCAACATCCTCTAACTGATCCTTACCCCCATCCTCAACATCCTCTAACTGATCCTTACCCCCCATCCTCAACATCCTCTAACTGATCCTTACCCCCCATCCTCAACATCCTCTAACTGATCCTTACCCCCCATCCTCAACATCCTCTAACTGATCCTTACCCCCATCCTCAACATCCTCTAACTGATCCTTACCCCCATCCTCAACATCCTCTAACTGATCCTTACCCCCATCCTCAACATCCTCTAACTGATCCTTACCCCCATCCTCAACATCCTCTAACTGATCCTTACCCCCATCCTCAACATCCTCTAACTGA
Source organism: Salvelinus namaycush (assembly GCF_016432855.1). Classification (NCBI taxonomy): domain Eukaryota; kingdom Metazoa; phylum Chordata; class Actinopteri; order Salmoniformes; family Salmonidae; genus Salvelinus; species Salvelinus namaycush. The sequence continues at coordinate 58,411,546 of NC_052313.1, forward strand.
TCCTTACCCCCATCCTCAACATCCTCTAACTGATCCTTACCCCCATCCTCAACATCCTCTAACTGATCCTTACCCCATCCTCAACATCCTCTAACTGATCCTTACCCCCATCCTCAACATCCTCTAACTGATCCTTACCCCCCATCCTCAACATCCTCTAACTGATCCTTACCCCCATCCTCAACATCCTCTAACTGATCCTTACCCCCATCCTCAACATCCTCTAACTGATCCTTACCCCCATCCTCAACATCCTCTAACTGATCCTTACCCCCATCCGCAACATCCTCTAACTGATCCTTACCCCCATCCTCAACATCCTCTAACTGATCCTTACCCCCATCCTCAACATCCTCTAACTGATCCTTACCCCCATCCTCAACATCCTCTAACTGATCCTTACCCCCATCCTCAACATCCTCTAACTGATCCTTACCCCCATCCTCAACATCCTCTAACTGATCCTTACCCCCATCCTCAACATCCTCTAACTGATCCTTACCCCCATCCTCAACATCCTCTAACTGATCCTTACCCCCGTCCTCAACATCCTCTAACTGATCCTTACCCCCGTCCTCAACATCCTCTAACTGATCCTTACCCCCATCCTCAACATCCTCTAACTGATCCTTACCCCATCCTCAACATCCTCTAACTGATCCTTACCCCCATCCTCAACATCCTCTAACTGATCCTTACCCCATCCTCAACATCCTCTAACTGATCCTTACCCCCATCCTCAACATCCTCTAACTGATCCTTACCCCCCCATCCTCAACATCCTCTAACTGATCCTTACCCCCGTCCTCAACATCCTCTAACTGATCCTTACCCCCATCCTCAACATCCTCTAACTGATCCTTACCCCATCCTCAACATCCTCTAACTGATCCTTACCCCCATCCTCAACATCCTCTAACTGATCCTTACCCCCCATCCTCAACATCCTCTAACTGATCCTTACCCCCCATCCTCAACATCCTCTAACTGATCCTTACCCCCCATCCTCAACATCCTCTAACTGATCCTTACCCCCATCCTCAACATCCTCTAACTGATCCTTACCCCCATCCTCAACATCCTCTAACTGATCCTTACCCCCATCCTCAACATCCTCTAACTGATCCTTACCCCCATCCTCAACATCCTCTAACTGATCCTTACCCCCATCCTCAACATCCTCTAACTGATCCTTACCCCCATCCTCAACATCCTCTAACTGATCCTTACCCCCATCCTCAACATCCTCTAACTGATCCTTACCCCCATCCTCAACATCCTCTAACTGATCCTTACCCCATCCTCAACATCCTCTAACTGATCCTTACCCCCATCCTCAACATCCAACATCCAACCAAACACAGTGTTTTTATGATCAGCCCTCTTAAGGCCAGCTTTGCAGTAGCTATAGAGAGAAACCCTGGCCTGTGTGGGTCTGAAATGACACACTATTCCCTATATAGTGCACTTATATAGAGCGCTCTGGTCAAAAGTAGTGCACGATATAGGGAATAGGGTGTGTGGCAGGGCAGGAGGACGATGAATGGATGTTGATCCAGCTAGATCGGCTTCTTCCAGATACTGCATTCCTTCCTGTGTGCGGGTGTGTGTGTGTGGTGGCTTCCTCTGGGCATGTGGAAAAGACCTCCCAAGAGTCCCAGCCACTTTAGACATGAAAAACTAAATTCCCCGGATTCTTTGGCAGCGGGGCTTTGTTACATGTGGGTAGCCCTAGACTTTAGTTTCCACAGCTGCTCACGTGACCCGGTCTCTCACCTTGATGTAAGCCTAAACCCCTCACCACTAAGCTGTTACAGAGATAGGGGAGGAGGGAGGGAGAGAGGGATGAAGGGGGGTTGGGATGGAGAGAGTGAAAGAGAGAGGCGTTTTCCTACACATGGTCCCAGTTTAAGGGGTTGGCATGGTTTTCTAGGTTTCTGCTTTCTCTGGAACTCTGGTCTCAAGAGAGAAGTAAGCTAGTCCTCAAACACAACGTATTGCTGCAGTCAGCGTAACGTCTGCATCTCTTCTGTTGATGTTCTTCCAGTGTGTATTATCTTGATGCTTAATGACTGTGTCCTTCGCTGTGGAGAAATGGTCTCTCATCACCAAAACATCTTCATCTCTATGACTATGTCATTATCTGGTTTGGACAGGTTTGGTTGGCCCATAGGATGCTCAATGTATCCATGTGTGTTTTTTTACTCTGTCTCAATCTCTTACATCCACAGTAGGAGTGTTAGTTCTCTGTGTATTGTGTGAGTTGTAGTTCTCTGTGTATTGTGTAAGTTGTAATTCTCTGTGTATTGTGTGAGTTGTATTGTGTGAGTTGTAGTTCTCTGTGTATTGTGTAAGTTGTAATTCTCTGTGTATTGTGTGAGTTGTATTGTGTGAGTTGTAGTTTTCTGTGTATTGTTTGAGTTGTAGATTTCTGTGTATTGTGTGAGTTGTAGTTATATGTGTATTGTGTGGGTTGTAGTTCTATGTGTATTGTGTGGGTTGTAGTTCTCTGTGTATTGTGTGAGTTGTAGTTCTCTGTGTATTGTGTGAGTTGTAGTTCTCTGTGTATTGTGTGAGTTGTAGTTTTCTGTGTATTGTTTGAGTTGTAGTTCTCTGTGTATTGTGTGGGTTGTAGTTCTATGTGTATTGTGTGGGTTGTAGTTCTCTGTGTATTGTGTGAGTTGTAGTTTTCTGTGTATTGTTTGAGTTGTAGTTCTCTGTGTATTGTGTGAGTTGTAGTTGTCCGTGTGCTGACCTGTGCTTTGTTCTGTTGTTTCAGGGTCTCCATACTACGACAACGTGAGGCCTCTCTCCTACCCAGACTCAGACGCTGTCCTTATCTGTTTTGACGTCAGCCGCCCTGACACACTCGACAGCGTAATAAAGAAGGTGTGTACCACAGGAGGTCGGTGGCACCTTAATTGGGGAGGACAGGCTCATGATAATGGTTGGAGTGGAATGGCATCAAACACATCAAACACATGGTTTCCAGGTGTTTGATACCATTCTATTGGCTCAGTTCCAGCCATGTTTATGGTCCGTCCTCCACTTGTGTGTACCTACCATTAGTCAACCTCTATAGCCTTTAGAATATGGACCTTCATGTGTTTTTCTTTTACCTCACTTGAAAGAAACTACATATACAGTTTTCATTCAATGAATTCATTTTAATATCCTTTTCACTTGACCTCCCCCAGAACGTTTTCCCAGTAATTACCAGTTTTTCCCAGTAATTTCTTGTTTTTTCCACTTAGCCCACTTAAACATCTAGAGAGTTGAGGTACAGACAGAGGTCGTAATGGGTTAGGGGGCGTTAGGGTGAGAGGAGGGCAGGGAAAGGAAGGGAGTGATTTTTAGTGTCCTCTGATGTGACTCTGCTATAGAAAAAAAACCATGAGAAGGTTCCGTTCCAAAACAGAGTTCCTTCCTTCCTCTGGGCCAGTTCAAACAATCACCTGTCTGTACAACACAGAACCTGATCCCTCAATGTCCAGTCAGCCAGCCAGCCAGCCAGTCAGTCAGCCAGTCAGCCAGTCAGCCAGCCAGCCAGCCAGCCAGTCAGCCAGCCAGCCAGCCAGTCAGCCAGTCAGCCAGTCAGCCAGCCAGCCAGCCAGCCAGCCAGCCAGCCAGCCAGCCAGTCAGTCAGTCAGCCAGCCAGTCAGTCAGCCAGCCAGCCAGCCAAACACTCCTTGTTCCCCAGACTGCATTAGTAGCAGATTATATCCACTGATTAAAGGCCATTGATCCCAGAGTGTTTATTGTATTTGAGAGGAAACGTGAAGGATTATCTCTGGCCTTAAAGCCTCCGATACTGCATTCCTTCCTGGGTTCAACGCTGTGTGATGCAGCATGGTGACTGGAAACAGGAAGTGGCTTTGTTCTTCAGGAGAGGGCTCAGGTTCTGTCTGAAAAAAGTGTACAAGCCGTCAAATACTTGATACCTCCAGTCCTTGATTCCTCAATTACTCCCTCTCAAAATCCATTGGAGGAGAGGCTCCAAGGTCCCTCCTCTTGTACCTCCTCCTCCAATGAGCTTTGAGAGGGAGGTGAGGAATTGAGGAATCAAGGACAGGAGGAGGCAAGTATTTGATGGCTAGTCTGGACTAGCTCCCATTCTGTCTGGTCCTGTCCTCCCAGTCTCAATGACTTTCTCTGTCCTCCACAGTGGAAAGGGGAGATCCAGGAGTTCTGTCCCAACACCAAGATGCTCCTGGTGGGCTGCAAATCAGACCTGCGCACCGACCTCTCCACGCTGGTGGAGCTATCCAATCACAGACAGATGCCTGTGTCATATGATCAGGTACGGTGGTTGTAGAGTGCATTTTCTTCAGATTTTGGGTCAATTCCATTTCAATTCAGTAAATTCAGGAAGTAAACTGAAATTCCAATTCCAATGTGTTTTCTTTCTACAGGGTTCCAACATGGCCAAACAGATCTCAGCCCCCTACATCGAGTGCTCAGCCCAGCAGTCAGAGAACAGCGTCAGGGACATTTTCCACGTGGCCACCTTGGCCTGCGTCAACAAGAACAACAAGAACGTCAAACGCAACAAATCTACCAGAGGCAACAAAAGGATCTCGCACATGCCCACTAGGCCCGACCTCGCGGCGGTAGCGTCAGACCTGCGGAAGGACAAAGCAAAGAGTTGCAGTGTCATGTGACCTGGTGGGCAGGGTCACGACCCTCAGCAGTGGGTTTGTAGGCTGGGATTGAAGCATGCAGTGAGGATAGGGGTTAAAGGTCAGAGCATAGTGCATTTTGGAACATTAGAGGGTGAGGCCCTTCCCTTCCTGCACTTTAAAGCCCTTGGCTTGCTGTCCTGGGGTGGAGTTTTGTATATGCATCATACAATGTAAATGTAGATGAAATCCACCGTATCAATGACAACACAATAGTCTTTCAGTGTAGCCTGTCTGTCTACCATCCATCTCCCTTACATATCTTTTACCAGAAGAGGAAGCTATCTCTGCTTTGGGCCAATTAGCTGCCTTCCTTCCGGCGTCCCGGGAGGTAGTAACACTGTTTCCTCTTAGAGCTGGACGAGGAAGTGGTCATGGCCTTTCACAGGAAATTAGCATTTCCACAGGAAGTGATGTCACGTAGGAAAAGTTGAACGAGTCCCGGACGTTTTTCTAAGGCCTTCAGAAAGGATGTGAACAAGAGATCTACGCTGTACATGTAACTGTAAATGATGATAGGCTCACCCCCCTCTGTACAGCTGACTCCATCACCATGAGAGACTGCAGCGGTGCACTCTGGAACGCTGAAGACGAGCGGCCGTCTGTACAGCTGACTCCATCACCATGAGAGACTGCAGCGGTGCACTCTGGAACGCTGAAGACGAGCGGCCGTCTGTACAGCTGACTCCATCACCATGAGAGACTGCAGCGGTGCACTCTGGAACGCTGAAGACGAGCGGCCGTCTGTACAGCTGACTCCATCACCATGAGAGACTGCAGCGGTGCACTCTGGAACGCTGAAGACGAGCGGCCGTCTGTACAGCTGACTCCATCACCATGAGAGACTGCAGCGGTGCACTCTGGAACGCTGAAGACGAGCGGCCGTCTGTACAGCTGACTCCATCACCATGAGAGACTGCAGCGGTGCACTCTGGAACGCTGAAGACGAGCGGCCGTCTGTACAGCTGACTCCATCACCATGAGAGACTGCAGCGGTGCACTCTGGAACGCTGAAGACGAGCGGCCGTCTGTACAGCTGACTCCATCACCATGAGAGACTGCAGCGGTGCACTCTGGAACGCTGAAGACGAGCGGCCGTCTGTACAGCTGACTCCATCACCATGAGAGACTGCAGCGGTGCACTCTGGAACGCTGAAGACGAGCGGCCGTCTGTACAGCTGACTCCATCACCATGAGAGACTGCAGCGGTGCACTCTGGAACGCTGAAGACGAGCGGCCGTCTGTACAGCTGACTCCATCACCATGAGAGACTGCAGCGGTGCACTCTGGAACGCTGAAGACGAGCGGCCGTCTGTACAGCTGACTCCATCACCATGAGAGACTGCAGCGGTGCACTCTGGAACGCTGAAGACGAGCGGCCGTCTGTACAGCTGACTCCATCACCATGAGAGACTGCAGCGGTGCACTCTGGAACGCTGAAGACGAGCGGAGCGGCCGTCTGTACAGCTGACTCCATCACCATGAGAGACTGCAGCGGTGCACTCTGGAACGCTGAAGACGAGCGGCCGTCTGTACAGCTGACTCCATCACCATGAGAGACTGCAGCGGTGCACTCTGGAACGCTGAAGACGAGCGGCCGTCTTGCACTGGATCAAAGATCTGGAAGTGACATGACACTGCGCACGCAGCACATCACCGTGGTTTCCATCAGCTTGTTTGTTTCTCTTCCTCCTTCTTGTGGTTGCAAGTCAAGTGTTTCCTGACCTAATGGTCCTGTTGTTCCAGTCATGTCTTTCCTGTATTTTGTAGAATTTACTGTAAGCCCATATGATTTAAACCAATGACCGTTGACATCCTAGGACTTCTGATCTGGTTGGCGTAATGATAGACAGGGTATTGTGATGCTGAACAGTTTATGGACGTGCCCTTTCAGCTATGCAACACCTTGTCAATCTGCTCTCAGCAAGGGAGGGGAACGAAATTAACAAATGAAGCATGACTTTGGTTGAAGGACGTTGTTCACTGGATATGTCTAAAGTATAAATGCACTTTTTAAAGATCAAGGCTTCGCTAAAAAGCGCCATGAATTCTGGTATATTCCAATGCCTTTATTAAACTGTTTTCAGAACAGCTTCTCCTAGAGCAGTATCATCAGCTAGGCTGCTAATGCTTTCTGTTTCTGACATGAATGAACAGAAAGAAACGGTTGTTTGTTGTGTAAAGAAACGGTTGTTTGTTGTGTAAAGAAACGGTTCTTTGTTGTGTTTTGTCATTAGGTCATCATCCCCCTTTTTTAATGTAAATGTTATGTCTGTGTCCCATTGGTGTTGCTACAATATTTATTGAATTATATATTTTCCCTTTCAAATAAAAACAAAATTAAGAAAAAAAACACAGAATTGTATTATTTTTTCATCACATTGCATGACATGTTTGAAATAAAATGTCATTCAGTTCCACAGACAAAGACCTGTGTCTCGTTGTCTGTTCTGGACTTTGCCCCTGTAGGCATGTTATACATACATTTAATTGATGTCACAAAACAAACTTCTGGTAGAAATATATCGGCTTCAGGAGATGGAGTGAGTGTCATAACTTGAATTAAACCCAATGTCACACAGATGAGCTCAAATCAAATATCCGGGGGGCTGTCAGCCTAGAACACAACAAACTGTTTCCCCTTCAATATACAACCCAGACAAACTGTTTCCCCTTCAATATACAACCCAGACAAACTGTTTCCCTTCAATATACAACCCAGACAAACTGTTTCCCCTTCAATATACAACCCAGACAAACTGTTTCCCTTCAATATACAACCCAGACAACTGTTTTCCCTTCAATATACAACCCAGACAAACTGTTTCCCTTCAATATACAACCCAGACAAACTGTTTCCCTTCAATATACACCCCAGACAAACTGTTTCCCTTCAATATACAACCCAGACAAACTGTTTCCCTTCAATATACAACCCAGACGAACTGTTTCCCCTTCAATATATAACCCAGACAAACTGTTTCCCTTCAATATACAACCCAGAGAAACTGTTTCCCTTCAATATACAACCCCGACAAACTGTTTCCCTTCAATATACAACCCAGACAAACTGTTTCCCCTTCAATATACAACCCAGACAAACTGTTTCCCCTTCAATATACAACCCAGACAAACTGTTTCCCTTCAATATACAATCCAGACAAACTGTTTCCCTTCAATATACAACCCAGACAAACTGTTTCCCTTCAATATACAACCCAGACAAACTGTTTCCCCTTCAATATACAACCCAGACAAACTGTTTCCCTTCAATATACAACCCAGACAAACTGTTTCCCTTCAATATACACCCCAGACAAACTGTTTCCCTTCAATATACAACCCAGACAAACTGTTTCCCTTCAATATACAACCCAGACGAACTGTTTCCCTTCAATATACAACCCAGACAAACTGTTTCCCTTCAATATACAACCCTGACAAACTGTTTCCCTTCAATATACAACCCAGACAAACTGTTTCCCTTCAATATACAACCCAGACAAACTGTTTCCCTTCAATATACAACCCAGACAAACTGTTTCCCCTTTAATATACAACCCCGACAAACTGTTTCCCTTCAATATACAACCCAGACAAACTGTTTCCCTTCAATATACACCCCAGACAAACTGTTTCCCTTCAATATACAACCCAGACAAACTGTTTCCCTTCAATATACAACCCAGACGAACTGTTTCCCCTTCAATATATAACCCAGACAAACTGTTTCCCTTCAATATACAACCCAGAGAAACTGTTTCCCTTCAATATACACCCCAGACAAACTGTTTCCCTTCAATATACAACCCAGACAAACTGTTTCCCTTCAATATACAAACCAGACAAACTGTTTCCCTTCAATATACAACCCAGACAAACTGTTTCCCCTTCAATATACAACCCAGACAAACTGTTTCCCCTTCAATATACAACCCAGACAAACTGTTTCCCCTTCAATATACAACCCAGACAACTGTTTCCCTTCAATATACAACCCAGACAAACTGTTTCCCTTCAATATACGATCCAGACAAACTGTTTCCCTTCAATATACAACCCAGACAAACTGTTTCCCCTTCAATATACAACCCAGACAAACTGTTTCCCTTCAATATACAACCCATACAAACTGTTTCCCCTTCAATATACAACCCAGACAAACTGTTTCCCCTTCAATATACAACCCAGACAAACTGTTTCCCTTCAATATACAATCCAGACAAACTGTTTCCCTTCAATATACAACCCAGACAAACTGTTTCCCTTCAATATACAACCCAGACAAACTGTTTCCCCTTCAATATACAACCCAGACAAACTGTTTCCCTTCAATATACAACCCAGACAAACTGTTTCCCTTCAATATACAACCCAGACAAACTGTTTCCCCTTCAATATACAACCCAGACAAACTGTTTTGTTTCAAATTGCACCCAATAAATCAAAGTGTCATGAGAATGTACATAACTCACCCAGAATGTAGGTAAAAAACGTCATCTAGCTGATATTGAGATGTATGATATTATTGTATGATATTGGTGAGTGATGAATGCCAGTGGTGGATGATGTGGTTGAGGGAATACAACAGTAATGCTGCTTGACATTGTGGATGTTTAGGATCAATCAAAGTACAGATAATGGACTAACTAGATCATCTGTAGCCTGTAACACCCTGTAGCTCTGCAAATGAACAACAATCTACACTATTTCATTACAGCCACAAGAAACAATTGTAGATGAATAATGGTTATAGAAATTAGACATCGGTTCCTTAGTTCCTTCCCAATGCTTGCAATATTTCCATGTCTATCCAAGTCTTAGGGCCCCAGACTGGGGTAAGGGTTAAACACCAGACTGGGGTAAGGTTTGAACACCAGACTGGGGTTAGATTGGAAACACCAGACTGGGATAAGATTTGAACACCAGCCTGGGGTTAGGGTTGAACACCAGTCTGCGGTAAGGATGAACACCAGACTGGATAAAATTTGAACACCAGACTGGGGTTAGGGTTGAACACCAGACTGGGGTAAGGCTGGAACACCAGACTGGGGTAAGGAATGAACACCAGACTGGGGTAAGGCTGGAACACCAGACTGGGGTAAGGCTGAACACCAGACTGGGGTAAGGCTGAACACCAGACTGGAGTAAGGCTGAACACCAGACTGGGGTAAGGCTGAACACCAGACTGAGGTAAGGGTTGAACACCAGACTGGTACACATGTTGTTGAGGCCCTAATGCCTTGACACATACGGTACACATGTTGTTGAGGTCCTAATGCCTTGACACCTACGGTACACATGTTGTTGAGGCCCTAAAGCCTTTTACACCTACAGTACACATGTTGTTGAGGTCCTAAAGCCTTTTACACCTACAGTACACATGTTGTTGAGGTCCTAAAGCCTTTTACACCTACAGTACACATGTTGTTGAGGTCCTAAAGCCTTTTACACCTACGGTACACATGTTGTTGAGGTCCTAAAGCCTTGACACCTACGGTACACATGTTGTTGAGGCCCTAAAGCCTTTTACACCTACGGTACACATGTTGTTGAGGCCCTAAAGCCTTTTACACCTACAGTACACATGTTGTTGAGGTCCTAAAGCCTTTTACACCTACAGTACACATGTTGTTGAGGTCCTAAAGCCTTTTACACCTACGGTACACATGTTGTTGAGGTCCTAAAGCCTTGACACCTACGGTACACATGTTGTTGAGGCCCTAAAGCCTTGACACCTACGGTACACATGTTGTTGAGGCCCTAAAGCCTTTTACACCTACAGTACACATGTTGTTGAGGTCCTAAAGCCTATTACACCTACAGTACACATGTTGTTGAGGTCCTAAAGCCTTTTACACCTACAGTACACATGTTGTTGAGGTCCTAAAGCCTTGACACCCACGGTACACATGTTGTTGAGGTCCTAAAGCCTTTTACACCTACGGTACACATGTTGAGGTCCTAAAGCCTTGACACCCACGGTACACATGTTGTTGAGGTCCTAAAGCCTTTTACACCTACGGTACACATGTTGTTGAGGTCCTAAAGCCTTTTACACCTACAGTACACATGTTGTTGAGGTCCTAAAGCCTTTTACACCTACAGTACACATGTTGTTGAGGCCCTAAAGCCTTTTACACCTACAGTACACATGTTGTTGAGGCCCTAAAGCCTTTTACACCTACGGTACACATGTTGTTGAGGTCCTAAAGCCTTTTACACCTACAGTACACATGTTGTTGAGGCCCTAAAGCCTTTTACACCTACAGTACACATGTTGTTGAGGTCCTAAAGCCTTTTACACCTACAGTACACATGTTGTTGAGGTCCTAAAGCCTTTTACACCTACAGTACACATGTTGTTGAGGTCCTAAAGCCTTTTACACCTACGGTACACATGTTGTTGAGGTCCTAAAGCCTTTTACACCCACGGTACACATGTTGTTGAGGTCCTAAAGCCTTTTACACCTACAGTACACATGTTGTTGAGGTCCTAAAGCCTTTTACACCTACAGTACACATGTTGTTGAGGTCCTAAAGCCTTTTACACCTACAGTACACATGTTGTTGAGGTCCTAAAGCCTTTTACACCTACAGTACACATGTTGTTGAGGTCCTAAAGCCTTTTACACCTACAGTACACATGTTGTTGAGGTCCTAAAGCCTTTTACACCTACGGTACACATGTTGTTGAGGTCCTAAAGCCTTTTACACCCACGGTACACATGTTGTTGAGGTCCTAAAGCCTTTTACACCTACAGTACACATGTTGTTGAGGTCCTAAAGCCTTTTACACCTACGGTACACATGTTGTTGAGGTCCTAAAGCCTTGACACCCACGGTACACATGTTGTTGAGGTCCTAAAGCCTTTTACACCTACGGTACACATGTTGAGGTCCTAAAGCCTTGACACCCACGGTACACATGTTGTGGAGGTCCTAAAGCCTTTTACACCTACAGTACACATGTTGTTGAGGTCCTAAAGCCTTTTACACCTACAGTACACATGTTGTTGAGGTCCTAAAGCCTTTTACACCTACAGTACACATGTTGTTGAGGTCCTAAAGCCTTTTACACCTACAGTACACATGTTGTTGAGGTCCTAAAGCCTTTTACACCTACAGTACACATGTTGTTGAGGTCCTAAAGCCTTTTACACCTACGGTACACATGTTGTTGTGGCCCTAAAGCCTTGACACCTACGGTACACATGTTGTTGAGGCCCTAAAGCCTTGACACCTAAGGTACACATGTTGTTGAGGTCCTAAAGCCTTTTACACCTACGGTACACATGTTGTTGAGGCCCTAAAGCCTTGACACCTAAGGTACACATGTTGTTGAGGTCTTAAAGCCTTTTACACCTACAGTACACATGTTGTTGAGGTCCTAAAGCCTTTTACACCTACAGTACACATGTTGTTGAGGTCCTAAAGCCTTTTACACCTACGGTACACATGTTGTTGAGGCCCTAAAGCCTTTTACACCTACAGTACACATGTTGTTGAGGTCCTAAAGCCTTTTACACCTACAGTACACATGTTGTTGAGGTCCTAAAGCCTTTTACACCTACGGTACACATGTTGTTGAGGTCCTAAAGCCTTGACACCTACGGTACACATGTTGTTGAGGCCCTAAAGCCTTGACACCTACGGTACACATGTTGTTGAGGCCCTAAAGCCTTTTACACCTACAGTACACATGTTGTTGAGGTCCTAAAGCCTATTACACCTACAGTACACATGTTGTTGAGGTCCTAAAGCCTTTTACACCTACAGTACACATGTTGTTGAGGTCCTAAAGCCTTTTACACCTACAGTACACATGTTGTTGAGGTCCTAAAGCCTTTTACACCTACGGTACACATGTTGTTGAGGTCCTAAAGCCTTGACACCCACGGTACACATGTTGTTGAGGTCCTAAAGCCTTTTACACCTACAGTACACATGTTGTTGAGGTCCTAAAGCCTTTTACACCTACAGTACACATGTTGTTGAGGTCCTAAAGCCTTGACACCTACGGCACACATGTTGTTGAGGTCCTAAAGCCTTTTGCACCTACAGTACACATGTTGTTGAGGTCCTAAAGCCTTGACACCCACGGTACACATGTTGTTGAGGTCCTAAAGCCTTTTACACCTACGGTACACATGTTGTTGAGGTCCTAAAGCCTTTTACACCTACAGTACACATGTTGTTGAGGTCCTAAAGCCTTTTACATCTACAGTACACATGTTGTTGAGGCCCTAAAGCCTTTTACACCTACAGTACACATGTTGTTGAGGCCCTAAAGCCTTTTACACCTACGGTACACATGTTGTTGAGGTCCTAAAGCCTATTACACCTACAGTACACATGTTGTTGAGGCCCTAAAGCCTTTTACACCTACAGTACACATGTTGTTGAGGTCCTAAAGCCTTTTACACCTACAGTACACATGTTGTTGAGGTCCTAAAGCCTTTTACACCTACAGTACACATGTTGTTGAGGTCCTAAAGCCTTTTACACCTACGGTACACATGTTGTTGAGGTCCTAAAGCCTTTTACACCCACGGTACACATGTTGTTGAGGTCCTAAAGCCTTTTACACCTACAGTACACATGTTGTTGAGGTCCTAAAGCCTTTTACACCTACAGTACACATGTTGTTGAGGTCCTAAAGCCTTTTACACCTACAGTACACATGTTGTTGAGGTCCTAAAGCCTTTTACACCTTACGGTACACATGTTGTTGAGGTCCTAAAGCCTTTTACACCTACGGTACACATGTTGTTGAGGTCCTAAAGCCTTTTACACCCACGGTACACATGTTGTTGAGGTCCTAAAGCCTTTTACACCTACAGTACACATGTTGTTGAGGTCCTAAAGCCTTTTACACCTACGGTACACATGTTGTTGAGGTCCTAAAGCCTTGACACCCACGGTACACATGTTGTTGAGGTCCTAAAGCCTTTTACACCTACGGTACACATGTTGAGGTCCTAAAGCCTTGACACCCACGGTACACATGTTGTTGAGGTCCTAAAGCCTTTTACACCTACAGTACACATGTTGTTGAGGTCCTAAAGCCTTTTACACCTACAGTACACATGTTGTTGAGGTCCTAAAGCCTTTTACACCTACAGTACACATGTTGTTGAGGTCCTAAAGCCTTTTACACCTACAGTACACATGTTGTTGAGGTCCTAAAGCCTTTTACACCTACAGTACACATGTTGTTGAGGTCCTAAAGCCTTGACACCTACGGTACACATGTTGTTGTGGCCCTAAAGCCTTGACACCTACGGTACACATGTTGTTGAGGCCCTAAAGCCTTGACACCTAAGGTACACATGTTGTTGAGGTCCTAAAGCCTTTTACACCTACGGTACACATGTTGTTGAGGCCCTAAAGCCTTGACACCTAAGGTACACATGTTGTTGAGGTCTTAAAGCCTTTTACACCTACAGTACACATGTTGTTGAGGTCCTAAAGCCTTTTACACCTACAGTACACATGTTGTTGAGGTCCTAAAGCCTTTTACACCTACGGTACACATGTTGTTGAGGCCCTAAAGCCTTGACACCTACAGTACACATGTTGTTGAGGCCCTAAAGTAGTACTTAGGCTGCGTTTTCACAGGCAGCCCAATTATGTTTTCCGCTAATTGGTCTTTTGACCAATCACATCAGATCAGATTTTTTTCACATCAGATCTTTTTCAGAGCTGATGTGATTGGTCAAAAGACCAATTAGTGAAAATGGGATCAGAATTGGTCTGTCTGTGTTAACACAGCCTCAGAGTAGACCACAGGTGATGAGGGATTTTAATTGTGCCAAATGGCTTTTTTACAGGTCTTTCACAAATCATTCATAGTCCTCAGTTGGGAAGTTTTATGTTATAGTCCTCAGTTGGGAAGTTCTATGTTAAAGTCCTCAGTTGGGGAGTTCTATTTTATAGGCCTCAGTTGGGAAGTTTTATGTTATAGTCCTCAGTTGGGAAGTTCTGTGTTAAAGTCCTCAGTAGGGTAGTTCTATTTTATAGTCCTCAGATGGGAAGTTCTATGTTATAGTCCTCAGTTGGGAAGTTCTATGTTATTGTCCTCAGATGGGAAGTTCTATGTTATAGTCCTCAGTTGGGAAGTTCTATTTTATAGGCCTCAGATGGGAAGTTCTATTTTATAGTCCTCAGTTGGGAAGTTCTATGTTATAGTCCTCAGATGGGAAGTTCTATTTTATAGTCCTCAGTTGGGAAGTTCTATGTTATAGTCCTCAGATGGGAAGTTCTATGTTATAGTCCTCAGTTGGGAAGTTCTATTTTATAGGCCTCAGTTGGGAAGTTCTATGTTATAGTCCTCAGTTGGGTGGTTCTATTTTATAGTCCTCAGATGGGAAGTTCTATGTTATAGTCCTCAGATGGGAAGTTCTATGTTATAGTCCTCAGTTGGGAAGTTCTATTTTATAGTCCTCAGATGGGAAGTTCTATTTTATAGTCCTCAGTTGGGAAGTTCTATTTTATAGTCCTCAGTTGGGAAGTTCTATTTCATAGTCCTCAGTTGGGAAGTTCTATTTTATAGTCCTCAGTTGGGAAGTTCTATGTTATAGTCCTCAGTTGGGAAGTTCTATTTTATAGTCCTCAGTTGGGGAGTTCTATGTTATAGTCCTCAGTTGGGAAGTTCTATTTTATAGTCCTCAGTTGGGAAGTTCTATGTTATAGTCCTCAGTTGGGAAGTTCTATTTTATAGTCCTCAGTTGGGAAGTTCTATGTTATAGTCCTCAGTTGGGAAGTTCTATGTTATAGTCCTCAGTTGAGAAGGTCTATTTTATAGTCCTCAGTTGGGAAGTTCTGTGTTAAAGTCCTCAGTAGGGTAGTTCTATTTTATAGTCCTCAGATGGGAAGTTCTATGTTATAGTCCTCAGTTGGGAAGTTCTATGTTATTGTCCTCAGATGGGAAGTTCTATGTTATAGTCCTCAGTTGGGAAGTTCTATTTTATAGGCCTCAGATGGGAAGTTCTATTTTATAGTCCTCAGTTGGGAAGTTCTATGTTATAGTCCTCAGATGGGAAGTTCTATTTTATAGTCCTCAGTTGGGAAGTTCTATGTTATAGTCCTCAGATGGGAAGTTCTATGTTATAGTCCTCAGTTGGGAAGTTCTATTTTATAGGCCTCAGTTGGGAAGTTCTATGTTATAGTCCTCAGTTGGGTGGTTCTATTTTATAGTCCTCAGATGGGAAGTTCTATGTTATAGTCCTCAGATGGGAAGTTCTATGTTATAGTCCTCAGTTGGGAAGTTCTATTTTATAGTCCTCAGATGGGAAGTTCTATTTTATAGTCCTCAGTTGGGAAGTTCTATTTTATAGTCCTCAGTTGGGAAGTTCTATTTCATAGTCCTCAGTTGGGAAGTTCTATTTTATAGTCCTCAGTTGGGAAGTTCTATGTTATAGTCCTCAGTTGGGAAGTTCTATTTTATAGTCCTCAGTTGGGGAGTTCTATGTTATAGTCCTCAGATGGGAAGTTCTATGTTATAGTCCTCAGTTGGGAAGTTCTATTTTATAGTCCTCAGATGGGAAGTTCTATTTTATAGTCCTCAGTTGGGAAGTTCTATTTTATAGTCCTCAGTTGGGAAGTTCTATGTTATAGTCCTCAGTTGGGGAGTTCTATTTCATAGTCCTCAGTTGGGAAGTTCTATTTTATAGTCCTCAGTTGGGAAGTTCTATGTTATAGTCCTCAGTTGGGAAGTTCTATTTTATAGTCCTCAGTTGGGAAGTTCTATGTTATAGTCCTCAGTTGGGAAGTTCTATGTTATAGTCCTCAGTTGAGAAGGTCTATTTTATAGTCCTCAGTTGGGAAGTTCTATGTTATAGTCCTCAGTTGGGAAGTTCTATTTTATAGTCCTCAGTTGGGAAGTTCTATGTTATAGTCCTCAGTTGGGAAGTTCTATGTTATAGTCCTCAGTTGGGAAGTTCTATTTTATAGTCCTCAGTTGGGGAGTTCTATTTTATAGTCCTCAGTTGGGGAGTTCTATTTCATAGTCCTCAGTTGGGAAGTTCTATTTTATAGTCCTCAGTTGGGAAGTTCTGTGTTATAGTCCTCAGTTGGGTGGTTCAATGTCATCGTGCACATTTTCATGTCAGAGTGTAAGAATTCTAAAGAATGCTAGAATGAGTGTCAGAACGCTACAGCAGTGCTGATGGATGGATGCCAGGAAGACAGACAGGAATCTACAAGCAATAACCGATGGCAATGTTCAGTTTAAAAGCACTCTGAACAATGGACCAAGGCCAGACAGAATCAGTTATGTATGGAATCACAATAGAGTACAGACACAGGAAGTTACTCTAACAAGAAGCTACATTGCCACATTTACCAGGATATAAATTATTTTAGCATAATATTAATGCATCATACAGTATAACTGACTTCATTATGTGTTGGCATATTGCAGCTTTTTCCCCACTGAAACGCATTGATCACACCCCCTGGAATCAAATGGAAATGAAAAACATAGACAAAAAAAGGCAGACTTTGCTTTTTGTTACAATATTAACATAACAGTAATTCAATATCTATTCCCCGAATAACCAACCCATTTGAAATAAAAAACTATTTCCCTTTAGTCTTGGCCACACATTTAAAATGCAGAACACATAAAATATTTATGGGTGTATCAACCCAATATCTTCAGGGACAGCCTGTAGATCACACCAGACAGTCTGCGGGGATGAAATGCTGCTACTCTGATTTAAGCATACAAAAGCAGAAAAGATACCCCGATGAATATACTAACTAAATTATAGGATATTTAAACTTTTTAAAAGATTGTGTTTTTGCAACATAAACATACCCCAAGAGAGTAAAACATCGACTGTGAAAAGGAGAAGTGCAATACTGAAATATACAGTAGCGTATGATTCCAAATGGTTTTGAAAACAGCATTTAAAATCTCACGAAGAACATACAAAAACTTTAAAATGGATTAAACAAATGATGCGTGTCTGTGTGTGTGTGTGTGTGTGTGTGTGTCATCGGGGTCAGTGAGGTTAACTGAGAGAGAGAAGTGCCATACTAAAATATACCATGGATTCTAAATGGCTTTGGAAAACCACCTGATGTACATAAGATGGATGAAACGAATGGTGCCTGCTAGAGTGGGTTCAGTGGGGTTGTCTGTGGCTGGAGGGAGCTGTCTGAGCTCACATGCATTCATCCATTTATCCACACCGCCTTGGGCATGCTCAGTCTGTCACAAATCTCATTACAACATAAACACAACGTTCAAACCATTTCCTATCTGTTCCTGTAAAAAGGTTGAGCTGACCATTAGCCCTGGGCAGGTGGACAACAACTAGGAGAAATGGTCTGGAGAGATGATTGGTCCCATAAATGGTCTGGAGAGGTGATTGGTCCCATAAATGGTCTGGAGAGGTGATTGGTGACATTAATGGTCTGGAGAGGTGATTGGTGACATTAATGGTCTGGAGAGGTGATTGGTGACATTAATGGTCTGGAGAGATGTCATTGGTGGAATAAATGTTCTGGAGAGAGGTGATTGGTGAAGCTTGTCACCATTTGCTTCTATTGAAGACCAATGGTTATGTTGCCACATTGGTTTGACCACTGACCGGCAGAGACCAGGGGAACTGCAGCCTACAGTTTTGAAAATGATCAACCTATTTGAGCTGGGCATGCAGGGGTAATGAAAACCCACCATCGCTAACACATTAAAAAAGATGGACCTACCATGAAACCAGCAGGGCACTTGAGACCAGAACTATAATGGTAATACATGTGAACAATAAGAGCAAATGAGATTCAACTTGTTTTTGTTAATTCAAGTCTTAAATGTTAAATCTCCAGCACCCAGAGAGTCAGAGAGGAAAAGGGGTGGTCCCCTCGGCCCTCCGCTTGTCTGTTCTCCTCAGCAGCTGTGTTGGCCGGAACACACACACACACACACACACACACACACACACACACACACACACACACACACACACACACACACACACACACACACACACACACACACACACACACACACACACACACACACACACACACACACACACACACACACACACACACACACACAATCAGACACACAGACACACAAACACACACACACAGTGAGCATCTGGATCAATAGCCACTGCTGGTGGTTCATTGTTCCATAAATCCTCTCGCTTGAGGGAATCCGTCATGCACAGCTGTGGAATAGAGGCAGGGGAACACTGAAACAATGGTGATTTTGGAGAGACGTTCGAGCTTGAGACGGTGTCCTCCTGCTGCTAAATAATTCTTCAGAAATGTTTTACAGAACATTTTCTCCCCTGTTATTGTGAGGCTTACTGGTTGCTGAGGGATACAGCATTATAAACACACGTAGATCCTGCAGGACTAGTACACTAATTAAAAAGTATTCTCCATGGCCAAAACAACGTTATAATTGCAGACACCACATCAAAGAAAGTGTAAGTCTGACATTTGTGAAAATAGCTGTTGAGAGGAGAGGAGGAGGGAAAGAGAGTCCTGGTTGGTTGTAGCAGTTGGATTTCTCCAACCCAACATTGTATTAACCTCCTGGGACTCTAGTCCAGTGAGGGGTTAATATTCACCTCTAGTCCAGTGAGGGGTTAATATTCACCTCTAGTCCAGTGAGGGGTTAATATTCACCTCTAGTCCAGTGAGGTGTTAATATTCACCTCTAGTCCAGTGAGGGGTTAATATTCACCTCTAGTCCAGTGAGGGGTTAATATTCACCTCTAGTCCAGTGAGGGGTTAATATTCACCTCTAGTCCAGTGAGGGGTTAATATTCACCTCTAGTCCAGTGAGGGGTTAATATTCACCTCTAGTCCAGTGAGGAGTTAATATTCACCTCTAGTCCAGTGAGGGGGCTGTTTATGGCTCTGATGCTGTGTTAATATTCACCTCTAGTCCAGTGAGGGGGCTGTCCATGGCTCTGATGCTGCTGTGTTAATATTCACCTCTAGTCCAGTGAGGTGTTAATATTCACCTCTAGTCCAGTGAGGGGGCTGTCCATGGCTCTGATGCTGTGTTAATATTCACCTCTAGTCCAGTGAGGGGGCTGTCCATGGCTCTGATGCTGTGTTAATATTCACCTCTAGTCCAGTGAGGTGTCCATGGCTCTGATGCTGTGTTAATATTCACCTCTAGTCCAGTGAGGGGGCTGTCCATGGCTCTGATGCTGCTGTGTTAATATTCACCTCTAGTCCAGTGAGGGGTTAATATTCACCTCTAGTCCAGTGAGGGGTTAATATTCACCTCTAGTCCCGTGAGGGGGCTGTTTATGGCTCTGATGCTGTGTTAATATTCACCTCTAGTCCAGTGAGGGGTTAATATTCACCTCTAGTCCAGTGAGGGGTTAATATTCACCTCTAGTCCAGTGAGGGGTTAATATTCACCTCTAGTCCAGTGAGGGGGCTGTTTATGGCTCTGATGCTGTGTTAATATTCACCTCTAGTCCAGTGAGGGGTTAATATTCACCTCTAGTCCAGTGAGGGGTTAATATTCACTTCTAGTCCAGTGAGGGGGCTGTCCATGGCTCTGATGCTGCTGTGTCAATATTCACACTGACAATGAGCTGAGCTGGCGGAGCGCCATAGCCTTGGCTGTTCCTCTGCTCCTCTCCCCCCGTCTTGGTTCACCATATGCTGGATGGATCCCCAGGCTGGCCAGGCTGGCTAGTGGTTTGACTGACATCCAATGCTGCTCCTCTCCTCTCCAGCTTGGTCCCTGGCTTGGTCCCTGGCTTGGTGTCTTTGGCTTAGGCTCTTTGGCAGAGGTCCAAATAGTAACTTTCCTGACACCTACCAAGGCATCCTGTCTCCACCAGCCCACGCAACAACCCCCACACCAGACCTAGCCACAGCTTTGGCCTTGGCCCGCTGGAGTGGATCATGGCTTATCCAAACTCTAGCCATTCTCTCTCTCTCTCTCTCTCTCTCTCTCTCTCTCTCTCTCTCTCTCTCTCTCTCTCTCTCTATCTCTCTCTCTATCTCTCTTTCTCTCTCTCTTTCTCTTTCTCTCTCTCTCTCTCTCTCTCTCTCTCTTTCTCTTTCTCTTTCTCTCTCTCGCTATCTCTCTTTCTCTTTCTCTCTCTCTCTCTCTCTCTCTCTCTCTCTCTCTCTCTCTCTCTCTCTCTCTCTCTCTCTCTCTTCTCTATCTCTCTCTCTCTCTCTCTCTCTCTCTCTTTCTCTTTCTCTTTCTCTCTCTCGCTATCTCTCTTTCTCTTTCTCTCTCTCTCTCTCTCTTTCTCTATCTCTCTTTCTCTCTCTCTCTCTCTCTCTCTCTCTCTCTCTCTCTCTCTCTCTCTCTCTCTCTCTCTCTCTCTTTCTCTCTCTAACATCTATCATTATCACGCAGGGTGGATAACATCTCTCATTATCATGCAGGGTGGATAACATCTCTCATTATCATGCAGGGTGGATAACATCTCTCATTATCATGCAGGGTGGATACCACCTCTCATTATCATGCAGGGTGGATAACATCTCATTATCATGCAGGGTGGATAACATCTCTCATTATCACGCAGGGTGGATAACATCTCTCATTATCATGCAGGGTGGATAACATCTCTCATTTTCATGCAGGGTGGATAACATCTCATTATCATGCAGGGTGGATAACATCTCTCATTATCACGCAGGGTGGATAACACCTCTCATTATCATGCAGGGTGGATAACATCTCTCATTATCATGCAGGGTGGATAACATCTCTCATTATCACGCAGGGTGGATAACACCTCTCATTATCATGCAGGGTGGATAACATCTCTCATTATCATGCAGGGTGGATAACATCTCTCATTATCATGCAGGGTGGATAACATCTCTCATTATCATGCAGGGTGGATAACATCTCTCATTTTCATGCAGGGTGGATAACATCTATCATTATCACGCAGGGTGGATAACATCTCTCATTATCATGCAGGGTGGATAACATCTCTCATTATCATGCAGGGTGGATAACATCTCATTATCATGCAGGGTGGATAACATCTATCATTATCACGCAGGGTGGATAACATCTCTCATTATCATGCAGGGTGGATAACATCTCTCATTATCATGCAGGGTGGATAACATCTCTCATTATCATGCAGGGTGGATAACACCTCTCATTATCATGCAGGGTGGATAACATCTCTCATTATCATGCAGGGTGGATAACATCTCTCATTATCATGCAGGGTGGATACCACCTCTCATTATCATGCAGGGTGGATAACATCCCTCATTATCAAGCAGGGTGGATAACATCTCATTATCATGCAGGGTGGATAACATCTCTCATTATCACGCAGGGTGGATAACACCTCTCATTATCACGCAGGGTGGATAACATCTCTCATTATCATGCAGGGTGGATAACAACTCTCATTATCATGCAGGGCGGATAACATCTCTCATTATCATGCAGGGTGGATAACATCTCTCATTATCATGCAGGGTGGATAACATCTCTCATTATCACGCAGGGTGGATAACACCTCTCATTATCATGCAGGGTGGATAACATCTCCCATTATCATGCAGGGTGGATAACATCTCTCATTATCATGCAGGGTGGATAACATCTCATTATCATGCAGGGTGGATAACATCTCTCATTATCATGCAGGGTGGATAACATCTCTCATTATCATGCAGGGTGGATAACACCTCTCATTATCATGCAGGGTGGATAACATCTCATTATCATGCAGGGTGGATACCATCTCTCATTATCATGCAGGGTGGATAACACCTCTCATTATCATGCAGGGTGGATAACATCTCATTATCATGCAGGGTGGATAACATCTCATTATCATGCAGGGTGGATAACATCTCTCATT
This sequence comes from Salvelinus namaycush, assembly GCF_016432855.1. Lineage (NCBI taxonomy): Eukaryota > Metazoa > Chordata > Actinopteri > Salmoniformes > Salmonidae > Salvelinus > Salvelinus namaycush. The sequence goes on from NC_052313.1 coordinate 58,434,071, forward strand.
ATCACGCAGGGTGGATAACATCTCTCATTATCATGCAGGGTGGATAACATCTCTCATTATCATGCAGGGTGGATAACATCTCTCATTATCATGCAGGGTGGATAACATCTATCATTATCATGCAGGGTGGATAACATCTCATTATCACGCAGGGTGGATAACATCTCTCATTATCACGCAGGGTGGATAACATCTCTCATTATCATGCAGGGTGGATAACAACTCTCATTATCATGCAGGGCGGATAACATCTCTCATTATCATGCAGGGTGGATAACATCTCTCATTATCATGCAGGGTGGATAACATCTCTCATTATCACGCAGGGTGGATAACACCTCTCATTATCATGCAGGGTGGATAACATCTCCCATTATCATGCAGGGTGGATAACATCTCTCATTATCATGCAGGGTGGATAACATCTCATTATCATGCAGGGTGGATAACATCTCTCATTATCATGCAGGGTGGATAACATCTCTCATTATCATGCAGGGTGGATAACACCTCTCATTATCATGCAGGGTGGATAACATCTCATTATCATGCAGGGTGGATACCATCTCTCATTATCATGCAGGGTGGATAACACCTCTCATTATCATGCAGGGTGGATAACATCTCATTATCATGCAGGGTGGATAACATCTCATTATCATGCAGGGTGGATAACATCTCTCATTATCACGCAGGGTGGATAACATCTCTCATTATCATGCAGGGTGGATAACATCTCTCATTATCATGCAGGGTGGATAACATCTCTCATTATCATGCAGGGTGGATAACATCTATCATTATCATGCAGGGTGGATAACATCTCATTATCACGCAGGGTGGATAACATCTCTCATTATCACGCAGGGTGGATAACATCTCTCATTATCATGCAGGGTGGATAACATCTCTCATTATCATGCAGGGTGGATAACATCTCTCATTATCATGCAGGGTGGATAACACCTCTCATTATCATGCAGGGTGGATAACATCTCTCATTATCATGCAGGGTGGATAACATCTCTCATGATCATGCAGGGTGGATAACATCTCTCATTTTCATGCAGGGTGGATAACATCTCTCATTATCATGCAGGGTGGATAACATCTCTCATTATCATGCAGGGTGGATAACATCTCATTATCATGCAGGGTGGATAACATCTCTCATTATCATGCAGGGTGGATAACATCTCATTATCATGCAGGGTGGATAACATCTCATTATCACGCAGGGTGGATAACATCTCTCATTATCATGCAGGGTGGATAACATCTCTCATTATCATGCAGGGTGGATAACATCTCATTATCATGCAGGGTGGATAACATCTCTCATTATCACGCAGGGTGGATAACATCTCTCATTATCATGCAGGGTGGATAACATCTCTCATTATCATGCAGGGTGGATAACATCTCTCATTATCATGCAGGGTGGATAACACCTCTCATTATCATGCAGGGTGGATAACATCTCTCATTATCATGCAGGGTGGATAACATCTCTCATTATCATGCAGGGTGGATAACATCTCTCATTTTCATGCAGGGTGGATAACATCTCCCATTATCATGCAGGGTGGATAACATCTCTCATTATCATGCAGGGTGGATAACATCTCATTATCATGCAGGGTGGATAACATCTCTCATTATCATGCAGGGTGGATAACATCTCATTATCATGCAGGGTGGATAACATCTCATTATCACGCAGGGTGGATAACATCTCTCATTATCATGCAGGGTGGATAACATCTCTCATTATCATGCAGGGTGGATAACATCTCATTATCATGCAGGGTGGATATCATCTCAGGGATGTCCCGAGAAACAAAACAAAAGCCCCACGCCTCCAATTCCCCCTGTTCTATAGAAACCCCCCTACAATACATCGAGCTTGGCTTGGGTATGATCAGTGGTGTACCATCACCACCCCAGGTTTCTCTATCTATCAACAACAAAACACATTGGCTTGCGTCCAAAATGGCACCCTAATCCCTACATGGTGCACTACTTTTGACCAGCCCACTATGGCCCCTGGTCAAAAGTAGTGCACTATATAGGTAATAGGGTGTCATTTCAGACACAGCCACTCCCTCCTGTTGAGCACTCCAACATTAATTTATTCAGGCATATTTAGCAGGACAAAGAGCCGAGGCCAGACCCTCCTGCCACTCACAGCTCGGCTAAGAGGGTCTGAAAGCCTTTTATTATGGGGATTAGAACCATAGAACCAGGGGGGTAACTAAGGCAATATGCAGCGAGTGCAGAGAGAGACTGGTGACGATTGACACCCTGATACCTGACATCTCCACTTCTATCCACTACTAAACCATCAGGGAGCCTATAGGAATCATTCTACAGCTGTCTGACTGTCTGCGGGACAGACAGACAGAGGGCTGATTGACTGTATTTACATCTATGGGCAATTACTGGCCTGTCTCTGTCTCTCTACAGTGTGTGTGTATTGTGCAGATAGTACATATCTTACGTCATAATGACTGGTCTCTGTCTGTGATAAGGAAATCTTTCGATAATGCCATCCGTTTAAAGCTGTTTGGCGTCATTATGTGTGACCCTTTCAGACATTGAAAAGGAGTTGAAAACACCCCGATGTTAAGAGAGCCTGTTGGTACCCTCGTTATCTGGAGGATCATCTCTAATTGTGTGTGTCTCGGACCAGAGCACGGGCATGTCGTATGGCCACAAACGGGACAAAGAGGAATTTAGAATGATGTTTCATTTTCCTCTTTAAAGGGGATAATATAATCATAAATATCCTGTATTGGTTTTTAGTTCAAGTGTTACATTTCTTATACTCAGATGTTTTAGTTTTGACAAAACATAAACAACAAATAGAATGGTCATTCATACTAGAATGACTAACGTCACTGTTCCCCCTTCTTTCTCATATGGGATCATTCAGGAATGGATTCCCCTCCAAATAAAGATCTCATTCAAACCATTCACATTGGTCGAATACAGTCAACTCAATGTTACAGGCAACTCAATGTTAAAGTGGTCTGACTACTCTGTTGTCATGGTAATATCTACATCTTCCCCTGAATCTCAGCTCAAATCTGCAGCAATGAAATGATCCAGCGTGGCCTGGATAGGGGTAGTAGCCATGCAGACCAGTGGGGGTAGTAGTAGCCATGGAGACCAGTGGGGGTAGTAGTAGCCATGGAGACCAGTGGGGGTAGTAGTAGCCATGGAGACCAGTGGGGGTAGTAGTAGCCATGGAGACCAGTGGGGGTAGTAGTAGCCATGGAGACCAGTGGGGGTAGTAGCCATGCAGACCAGTGGGGGTAGTAGTAGCCATGGAGACTAGTGGGGGTAGTAGCCATGCAGACCAGTGGGGGTAGTAGTAGCCATGGAGACCAGTGGGGTAGTAGTAGCCATGGAGACTAGTGGGGGTAGTAGCCATGGAGACTAGTGGGGGTAGTAGCCATGGAGACCAGTGGGGGTAGTAGTAGCCATGGAGACCAGTGGGGGTAGTAGTAGCCATGGAGTATTGTACATCACCTATAGAACTGTAGCTAGTCTATATTACAGTATTGTACATCACCTATAGAACTGTAGCTAGTCTATATGACAGTATTGAACATCACCTATAGAACTGTAGCTAGTCTATATGACAGTATTGAACATCACCTATAGAACTGTAGCTAGTCTATATTACAGTATTGTACATCACCTATAGAACTGTAGCTAGTCTATATGACAGTATTGAACATCACCTATAGAACTGTAGCTAGTCTATATTACAGTATTGTACATCACCTATAGAACTGTAGCTAGTCTATATGACAGTATTGAACATCACCTATAGAACTGTAGCTAGTCTATATGACAGTAGTATTACAGTCCAGCCCTGGGGTAAGACAGTCCTCTGAGTTGAAGACATGACTGGCCTGCAGTGTCTTTAGGAAATCTCAAGCATGTATCTAGACGCACAACACACATTTTATACTTTCATTAGATAAGATCTTTCCTGACTGCAACCCACTGAAGCCCCAGTGATGAACGCTACAGCTTGCGAGGTTAGACTCCATGCAGCGCTTTCAGCGGGGGAAGTGTAGTGGGATTATAACAGTGGGCTTCAGTATCTGTCCTCTGCTGTTGCTTATCAGCCCTACGCAGCTCACTGTGTGTGTGTGTGTCTTGTGTGTGTGTGTGTGTGCGTGCGCTGCAGCTTCACATATCAACCTTGCTCCTGCCAGCAGTGTGACAGATTGTGTGTGAGTCACTCACATGCTACATAATTATTCTGAAGTGTATTGAAATGTGTCACATCCATGACAGACATAAGTAGATGTCCTTATAGTAGCAGAAAACACAAAGCTGTTCATCACATGACCTGTCGGTCGACCAATGAAGCAGGGGGATGTGGGCGTCCTCTTCCTGTTTGTTTTGATGCAGCTTTTGTTATTCTCCACTGCTTTTGTACGGTTTTGTCAGCTTCAATTCAACGTTGTTCACTAAAGCATGAAGCTTCACCAATGTCTGCCATTAGAAGGGTTCATCCCACTGTACGATACAGTAACAACATGTCAGACTCAAGACTTATGTGGGCTCTTCTGTCTGGCAGTTGGATTTACTCTTCAAGGGTGTTTGGGCTGCACTAATCCTGAACATTAGCTGCACTTGTGACTGTCTGGGGCTCCACCTCTGTATTGAGGCGTTCTCCAAAGACGTTTCTGTTCAGGAGTCTGGACGGCCATCTTGATCCCCGGGGTCCTAGACAGCCACCGTTGTGTCCCAAATGGAATCCTATTCCCTATATAATGCACTGCTTATGCCCCTATGGGCCCTGGTTAAAGGTTGTGCACTAAATAGGGAATAGGGTGCCATTTGGGACCAGAAACATGCCATTACATTACTGTAACTCAGACAGAGTGTGTGGGCGGGGCCAAGGAGAGAGAAAAATAATGCCAGCCAACCCATATTGAATTAGAGATGGGCTGATCCTAGTTCTCTAATTAGTTTCAATGTTCTAGTCTTAAAGGGGAGAGGCCATGATTTATTTATGTATCAAAAAACAATTTTTCAGATCCTCCAGTTGTTAGGCTCCTCCAGTTAGGATCCTTCAGTTGTTAGGATTCTCTGGTTGTTAGGATCCTTCAGTTGTTAGGATCCTCTGGTTGTTAGGATCCTTCAGTTGTTAGGATCCTCTGGTTGTTAGGATCCTCTGGTTGTTAGGATCCTCCAGTTGTTAGGATTCTCTGGTTGTTAGGCTCCTCCAGTTGTTAGGATCCTTCAGTTGTTAGGATTCTCTGGTTGTTAGGATCCTCTGGTTGTTAGGATCCTCCGGTTGTTCGGATCCTCCAGTTGTTAGGGTCCTTCAGTTGTTCAGATCCTCTAGTTGTTCAGATCCTCTGATTGTTAGGATCCTCTGATTGTTAGGATTCTCTGGTTGTTAGGATCCTCTGGTTGTTCAGATCCTCTAGTTGTTCAGATCCTCTGGTTGTTCAGATCCTCTAGTTGTTCAGATCCTCTGGTTGTTAGGATCCTTCAGTTGTTAGGATCCTCTAGTTGTTCAGATCCTCTGGTTGTTAGGATCCTCTAGTTGTTCAGATCCTGTGGTTGTTAGGATCCTCTGGTTTTTAGGAGCCTCTGGTTGTTAGGATCCTCTGGTTGTTAGGATCCTCTAGTTGTTCAGATCCTCTGGTTGTTCAGATCCTCTGGTTTTTAGGAGCCTCTGGTTGTTAGGATCCTCTGGTTTTTAGGAGCCTCTGGTTGTTCAGATCCTCTAGTTGTTCAGATCCTCTAGTTGTTCAGATCCTCTGGTTGTTCAGATCCTCTGGTTGTTAGGATCCTCTAGTTGTTCAGATCCTCTAGTTGTTCAGATCATCTGGTTGTTAGGATCCTATGGTTGTTAGGATCCTCTGGTTGTTAGGATCCTCTGGTTGTTAGAATCCTCTGGTTGTTAGGATCCTCTGGTTGTTAGGATCCTCTGGTTGTTAGGATCCTCTAGTTGTTCAGATCCTCTAGTTGTTCAGATCCTCTGGTTGTTAGGATCCTCTGGTTGTTAGGATCCTCTGGTTGTTAGGATCCTCCAGCCCCACATGAAACTGGAGGCTTCAAGTATATTGTATCATTCTGATGAGACACTTTCACTCACAGATGAACACAGTTTTGCAGTGTCTGCTTTTTGCTCCCCCAAAAGGCTAGGATTGCCTAAGCTCCGATATGAGGTTGGCATGATTTTCTATTTCAGCGGTTGCACAAATGAGGCCTCAGAGGCAGAAAAGGAAGTGTTGCAATTTCCACATGCATCGTGGGACACAGATGTTAGTATTTCTAAGAGAAACAGACTTCCACAAACGCACACATAAAAAGTAAGATGCTACTCCTTTGCATAACTTCACACATGCAGTGAGGCTGATAGTAACGTGCCCATACGGACACATGTATGTCACAGTGGTGGTGTATTCTTGGAACGCCTGTCCTGGGTGGGGATTTAATGAGTTTGAGCTCCTGGATCCTTGGAGAACCACAGAGTAACCTCTGACATGTAGAGAGCTGCATGCTATTTCAGTCACTGTTTGACGAAACAGTGGACCACAGACCTCTTAACAATAACCAGACTCAGGAGGAGGGCCCAGCAGAGAGAGAGAGAGAGAGAGAGAGAGGGAGAGAGAGAGAGAGAGAGAGAGAGAGAGAGGGAGAGAGAGAGAGAGAGAGAGAGAGAGAGAGAGAGAGAGAGAGAGAGAGAGTGTGTGTGCGTGCGTGCGTGTGTGGGTGTGTGCATGCTTGATAAACTCGGAGGTTACATTGAGGAGAAATATTCCATGTTCTTTCCTTTGAACAACAGCTGGACTCCCAGTGCCCGCTCCTTCACCTTCCCTCCATCCATCAATCCCCTCCTCCATCTATCAATCCCCTCCTCCAACCCCATGGAACATCTCGTCTCCCTTCTTCATGCCCAGTCACGCAGGAGAGTTGATGGTAGGGACATGGGCGTGTGATGGGTTAGACAGGAACCCTCCCTTCCTACAAACCCATCATCTCTCACACCACATTGATTTAATGACTTCTCGAGGAGACTGGACTTGTTTTCCTGCCAAAAAAAACCTTAAGGAGGAGGTTGTTGAAACAGCCACTAAATGGCCCACATAATAGTGATGATAAAGGTTTGCTTTCAGGCTGACTTCAAACCAGATATGATTTGACATTCATAATGAACTAGAGACCATTTTCAAGCCACAAATGACACCTTCAGGTTCAGTTTGCTGTTTGCTTACCTTTTACGACGTTCCCCAACCTCCAATATACTGCTGCTAAATGTGCTGCAGAGTACACAAAACCCCCTTTCTATAGGCGCTAATTAGCCAACTAGGCCAGCGAGTAAATGACAGAATTAAAAGCAGCACTTCAGCAGTATTAATAATGGATCAAAGAGGAGGGAGAGGGCCATGGTCCATGTTGTTAGATATGTTATTGATCCGTACGGGCCATTTGCATGGTGGGCACACAGGGCTTCTGGGAAGGCAAACATTCCGCCATTTTGGATCGATGTGTATCACAGTGCTTGTTGTCTGGGGGTTTAGAGGAAGTCAGGGGTTCTGAAGGACATCACAGAGACACAGATATGATACTCTCTCCACAGCTTTTAGTTGGATTTCTAAGGTGTTGTGGAGCGAAGGACAGGCCTTGTGTCCGAGCTCAGATTGAAATAAATGAGCTCCGAATACCCCCCCCCCCCCCCCCCCCCGCCCACCATGCAGAGGAAAATATTACCCTTCCCGCATCAATACCCCACCCTATGTAGAGGATAAATATTACCCTTCCCCCATCTATACCCCACCCTATGTAGAGGATAATATTACCCTTCCCCCATCTATACCCCACCCTATGTAGAGGATAATATTCCCCTTCCCCCATCTATACCCCACCCTATGTAGAGGATAATATTACCCCTCCCCCATCAATACCCCACCCTATGTAGAGGATAATATTCCCTTCCCCCATCAATACCCCACCCTATGTAGAGGATAATATTACCCCTCCCCCATCAATACCCCACCCTATGTAGGGGATAATATTCCCCTTCCCCCATCAATACCCCACCCTATGTAGAGGATAATATTCCCTTCCCCCATCAATACCCCACCCTATGTAGAGGATAATATTCCCTTCCCCCATCTATACCCCACCCTATGTAGAGGATAATATTCCCCTTCCCCCATCAATACCCCACCCTATGTAGAGGATAATATTCCCTTCCCCCATCAATACCCCACCCTATGTAGAGGATAATATTCCCTTCCCCCATCTATACCCCACCCTATGTAGAGGATAATATTCCCCTTCCCCCATCAATACCCCACCCTATGTAGAGGATAATATTCCCCTTCCCCCATCTATACCCCACCCTATGTAGAGGATAATATTCCCCTTCCCCCATCAATCATCAATACCCACCCTATGTAGAGGATAATATTACCCTTCCCCCCATCAATACCCCACCCTATGTAGAGGATAATATTACCCTTCCCCCATCAATACCCCACCCTATGTAGGGGATAATATTACCCTTCCCCCATCAATACCCCACCCTATGTAGAGGATAATATTACCCTTCCCCCATCAATACCCCACCCTATGTAGAGGATAATATTACCCTTCCCCCATCAATACCCCACCCTATGTAGAGGATAATATTACCCTTCCCCCCATCAATACCCCACCCTATGTAGAGGATAATATTACCCTTCCCCCATCAATACCCACCCTATGTAGAGGATAATATTACCCTTCCCCCCATCAATACCCCACCCTATGTAGAGGATAATATTACCCTTCCCCCATCAATACCCCACCCTATGTAGAGGATAATATTACCCTTCCCCCATCAATACCCCACCCTATGTAGAGGATAATATTACCCTTCCCCCATCAATACCCACCCTATGTAGAGGATAATATTACCCTTCCCCCCATCAATACCCCACCCTATGTAGAGGATAATATTACCCTTCCCCCATCAATACCCCACCCTATGTAGAGGATAATATTACCCTTCCCCCATCAATACCCCACCCTATGTAGAGGATAATATTACCCTTCCCCCATCAATACCCACCCTATGTAGAGGATAATATTACCCTTCCCCCATCAATACCCCACCCTATGTAGAGGATAATATTACCCTTCCCCCCATCAATACCCCACCCTATGTAGAGGATAATATTACCCTTCCCCCATCTATACCCCACCCTATGTAGAGGATAATATTACCCTTCCCCCATCTATACCCCACCCTATGTAGAGGATAATATTACCCCTCCCCCATCAATACCCCACCCTATGTAGAGGATAATATTACCCTTCCCCCATCTATACCCCACCCTATGTAGAGGATAATATTACCCTTCCCCCATCTATACCCCACCCTATGTAGAGGATAATATTACCCCTCCCCATCAATACCCCACCCTATGTAGAGGTTAATATTACCCCTCCCCCATCAATACCCCACCCTATGTAGAGGATAATATTACCCTTCCCCCATCAATACCCCACCCTATGTAGAGGATAATATTACCCTTCCCCCATCAATACCCCACCCTATGTAGAGGTTAATATTACCCCTCCCCCATCAATACCCCACCCTATGTAGAGGATAATATTACCCTTCCCCCATCAATACCCCACCCTATGTAGAGGATAATATTACCCTTCCCCCATCAATACCCCACCCTATGTAGAGGATAATATTCCCCTTCCCCCATCAATACCCCACCCTCTGTAGAGGATAATACCCCCCTTCCCCCATCAATACCCCACCCTATGTAGAGGATAATATTACCCTTCCCCCATCTATACCCCACCCTATGTAGAGGATAATATTACCCTTCCCCCATCAATACCCCACCCTATGTAGAGGATAATATTACCCTTCCCCCATCTATACCCCACCCTATGTAGAGGATAATATTACCCTTCCCCCATCAATACCCCACCCTATGTAGAGGATAATATTACCCCTCCCCCATCAATACCCCACCCTATGTAGAGGATAATATTACCCCTCCCCCATCAATACCCCACCCTATGTAGAGGATAATATTACCCTTCCCCCATCTATACCCCACCCTATGTAGAGGATAATATTACCCTTCCCCCATCAATACCCCACCCTATGTAGAGGATAATATTACCCTTCCCCCATCTATACCCCACCCTATGTAGAGGATAATATTACCCTTCCCCCATCAATACCCCACCCTATGTAGAGGATAATATTACCCCTCCCCCATCAATACCCCACCCTATGTAGAGGATAATATTACCCCTCCCCCATCAATACCCCACCCTATGTAGAGGATAATATTACCCTTCCCCCATCTATACCCCACCCTATGTAGAGGATAATATTCCCCTTCCCCCATCTATACCCCACCCTATGTAGAGGACAATATTGTCCTTCCCCCATCAATACCCCACCCTATGTAGAGGACAAGGAAACAAATTCTTTCAAACTGCACCTCCTCCTTGACACAAATACCGGTAACAGGAATTGACCAGGTTCCTTCTCCATTTCCTGTCTCTGTTGTCAGGTGACATCAGGAGTCGGACAACGTGTCTTCTTCTCTTGGCTACGGAAATCACTTGGCAATATGATTTGAACCAAAAACGATGGGCTTGTTTCTCTGCAAAAAAACAAGTTTTGTTTTTGTTGTGAATCACGGAAGTCTTATTGGCTGTCATAATGCATGTAGATGACTGTCACTGTTGTATTATTTTCCAGATGGCATCCTAACTTCATATTCATCACATGCTATGGAACACTCAAGGGGATGACACAGACATGTTCTGCTGCAAGGAGCAGAGTCAGAAGAGGGGAGGTTTGTATGGATAGAACACACCAACCTCACTATGTGTCTATAATTAGACCTGGTTTGTCCACAGAGGGTATACAGAGTGATAGGAATGTCTTTGCAGTTTGTACTTTACCTGTAAATCTAATGTGTGTTGGGAATAGCTGAGCTGTACTCCTTCAGGGGTGAGAAGATGCTCTGAGTCTGATGCTCTGGTCTGACTGGGTGTCTTATCTCACCCCTAGCTGGGGAGGAAATGTTACAGAACTGCTCTCTCTCCCTCTCCCTCTCCCTCTCTCTCCCTCTCACCCTCTCTCTCCCTCTCCCTCTTTATTTCCCTCCCTCCCTCTCTTCCTCTTGTTGGACTATGTCCGTCCACCTGGGTTCAGAAGACAGGAAACAGGCTGCTCTGACCAGTCCCATGTTCCACCGAGGAGAGGAAACAGTGGAGTGGAATTATCCCAGGTTGCTAAGGAACGATGGCCCTGGAAATGCCTACTATGAAATGGATGACCCACTACACACAGTTATCGCACAACATCTGGCTTGTAGGACCAATGTCCCAGGTCTGACACAGTAGAACACACCATATTCCAAGAAATAGTCATCAACTGGACTCCAATGGGTTTGCAGGCAGTGTTTTCCTCAGAACATAGAGAGCTGAACCATGGCCTCCCAGCCCATTTCTAATGGGATGTGATTGGTGAATGAACACAGTTCCTATTTAACGACTCACCGACTCCAGATGTTGAACTAACAGAAATGCTGATGGGGCAGACTTCTAAAGGCAACAACTATTTCCCCTTTTCTCTTGGTAGACTGACATGTTTCATCCTCCAGTACCCTTCAGAACTTTTATTCAAATGTTTACGCTACTTCATATTCTCTCTATATATACTGTATATATACTGTGTAAATAAATATATATATATATATATATATATATATACACAATATGCATTATTTCACTGCTGACTTTGCAGTTGCAGTAGACTAGTCCCTCACTACCATGACCAGATGGATTAGTCCCTCACTACCATGACCAGATGGATTAGTCCCTCACTATCATGACCAGATGGATTAGTCCCTCACTACTATGACCAGATGGATTAGTCCCTCACTATCATGACCAGATGGATTAGTCCCTCACTACTATGACCAGATGGATTAGTCCCTCACTACCATGACCAGATGGATTAGTCCCTCACTACCATGACCAGATGGATTAGTCCCTCACTACATAACCAGATGGATTAGTCCCTCACTACATAACCAGATGGATTAGTCCCTCACTATCATGACCAGCTGGATTAGTCCCTCACTACCACGACCAGATGGATTAGTCCCTCACTATCATGACCAGATGGATTAGTCTCTCACTACCATAACCAGATGGATTAGTCCCTCACTACATAACCAGATGGATTAGTCCCTCACTACATGACCAGATGGATTAGTCCCTCACTATCATGAGCAGATGGATTAGTCCCTCACTACATGACCAGCTGGATTAGTCCCTCACTACCATGACCAGATGGATTAGTCTCTCACTACCATAACCAGATGGATTAGTCCCTCACTACATAACCAGATGGATTAGTCCCTCACTACATGACTAGATGGATTAGTCCCTCACTATCATGACCAGATGGATTAGTCCCTCACTATCATGACCAGATGGATTAGTCTCTCACTATCATGACCAGATGGATTAGTCACTCACTACATAACCAGATGGATTAGTCCCTCACTACCATGACCAGATGGATTAGTCTCTCACTACCATGACCAGATGGATTAGTCCCTCACTATCATGACCAGATGGATTAGTCCCTCACTACCATGACCAGCTGGATTAGTCCCTCACTACCATGACCAGATGGATTAGTCTCTCACTACCATGACCAGATGGATTAGTCCCTCACTACCATGAGCAGATGGATTAGTCCCTCACTACCATGACCAGCTGGATTAGTCCCTCACTACCATGAGCAGATGGATTAGTCCCTCACTACCATGAGCAGATGGATTAGTCCCTCACTACCATGAGCAGATGGATTAGTCCCTCACTACCATGAGCAGATGGATTAGTCCCTCACTACCATGACCAGATGGATTAGTCCCTCACTACCATGAGCAGATGGATTAGTCCCTCACTACCATGAGCAGATGGATTAGTCCCTCACTACCATGACCAGATGGATTAGTCCCTCACTACCATGACCAGATGGATTAGTCCCTCACTACCATGACCAGATGGATTAGTCCCTCACTATCATGACCAGATGGATTAGTCCCTCACTACCATGACCAGATGGATTAGTCCCTCACTACCATGACCAGATGGATTAGTCCCTCACTACCATGACCAGATGGATTAGTCCCTCACTACAATGACCAGATGGATTAGTCCCTCACTACCATGAGCATATGGATTAGTCCCTCACTACCATGACCAGATGGATTAGTCCCTCACTACCATGAGCAGATGGATTAGTCCCTCACTACCATGACCAGATGGATTATTCCCTCACTACCATGACCAGATGGATTAGTCCCTCACTACCATGACCAGATGGATTAGTCCCTCACTACCATAACCAGATGGATTAGTCCCTCACTACCATGAGCAAATGGATTAGTCCCTCACTACCATGAGCAGATGGATTAGTCCCTCACTACCATGACCAGATGGATTAGTCCCTCACTACCATGAGCAGATGGATTAGTCCCTCACTACCATGAGCAGATGGATTAGTCCCTCACTACCATGACCAGATGGATTAGTCCCTCACTACCATAACCAGATGGATTAGTCCCTCACTACCATGAGCAGATGGATTAGTCCCTCACTACCATGAGCAGATGGATTAGTCCCTCACTACCATGACCAGATGGATTAGTCCCTCACTACCATGAGCAGATGGATTATTCCCCCATTATGATGCATCAGAAGATATTAATAATAATTGCTGCATGTGCCCAGTCCCTGCTCATCTCTCTTTGTAATGACATGAATGAGTTGAGCCATAGCAAAGCTGTTGGTTTCATGTCTCCAAGGAAAACCAACACAGTTTCATTCATTCAACATTTGAGGGTACGTTGTTGTTCTACTGTGTTAAGCCGACAGGCATCATATTGCATAACATCCCAACGTTCCCCTCAAAATCTTTCTTGTTAAGAGTCCCCTGTCATCCTTATAGCTTCTTACTTTGATCTGGTTACAGGTCTGATGCTAATATATATTATCCTCTACGTTCCAGAGGCTTCCTACACGCTGTTAGGGGCTTCAGCCCTAAAGGCTCCTTATTCCCTTTATAGTGCACTACTTTCAACAGGGCCCTGGTCATAAGGAGTGCACTATATAGGGAATAGGGTGCCGTTTGGGACGAAGCCAGGGGGATCGGCTCAGCTCTCTAAATTAAAGATGGAGGGTGGCGAGGGTGTTCTGCAGCTTACTAAACACAGTCAGCTCAGCCCTGTCAGTCTGTCACACAGGACTCAATATTGGACAGACAGCTTGGTAATAGTCAAATGTGCTGACAAGACAAGCAACTCAGGTTTGGGAAAAATAAAGTTTATTCTGGGATTTTTTTTGCATCAGCAACTTTTTTATGTAAAACAGGTAAATCATCAGAATAATATTAACACAGACCAGAAACACAGAGACACATGGTAACACAGAGACACATGGTAACACAGACACACATGGTAACACAGAGACACATGGTAACACAGAGACACATGGTAACATAGAGACACATGGTAACACAGACACACATGGTAACACAGAGACACATGGTAACATAGAGACACATGGTAACATAGAGACACATGGTAACACAGAGACACATGGTAACACAGAGACACATGGTAACATAGAGACACATGGTAACACAGAGACACATGGTAACACAGAGACACATGGTAACATAGAGACACATGGTAACACAGAGACACATGGTAACATAGAGACACATGGTAACATAGAGACACATGGTAACACAGAGACACATGGTAACACAGAGACACATGGTAACATAGAGACACATGGTAACATAGAGACACATGGTAACACAGAGACACATGGTAACACAGAGACACATGGTAACATAGAGACACATGGTAACACAGAGACACATGGTAACATAGAGACACATGGTAACATAGAGACACATGGTAACATAGAGACACATGGTAACACAGAGACACATGGTAACACAGAGACACATGGTAACACAGAGACACATGGTAACACAGAGACACATGGTAACACAGAGACACATGGTAACACAGAGACACATGGTAACACAGAGACACATGGTAACATAGACACACATGGTAACACAGACACACATGGCAACACAGAGACACATGGTAACACAGACACACATGGTAACACAGAGACACATGGTAACACAGACACACATGGTAACACAGACACACATGGCAACACAGAGACACATGGTAACACAGACACACATGGTAACACAGACACACATGGCAACATAGAGACACATGGTAACACAGAGACACATGGTAACACAGACACACATGGTAACACAGACACACATGGTAACACAGACACACATGGTAACACAGACACACATGGCAACACAGAGACACATGGTAACACAGACACACATGGCAACACAGAGACACATGGTAACACAGACACACATGGTAACACAGACACACATGGTAACACAGACACACATGGTAACACAGACACACATGGTAACACAGACACACATGGTAACACAGACACACATGGCAACATAGAGACACATGGTAACACAGACACACATGGTAACACAGACACACATGGTAACACAGACACACATGGTAACACAGACACACATGGTAACACAGACACACATGGCAACATAGAGACACATGGTAACACAGAGACACATGGTAACACAGACACACATGGTAACACAGACACACATGGTAACACAGACACACATGGTAACACAGACACACATGGCAACATAGAGACACATGGTAACACAGACACACATGGTAACACAGAGACACATGGTAACACAGACACACATGGTAACACAGACACACATGGTAACACAGACACACATGGTAACACAGACACACATGGTAACACAGACACACATGGTAACACAGACACACATGGCAACATAGAGACACATGGTAACACAGAGACACATGGTAACACAGACACACATGGTAACACAGACACACATGGTAACACAGACACACATGGTAACACAGACACACATGGCAACATAGAGACACATGGTAACACAGACACACATGGCAACATAGAGACACATGGTAACACAGACACACATGGCAACACAGACACACATGGTAACACAGAGACACATGGTAACACAGACACACATGGTAACACAGACACACATGGTAACACAGACACACATGGTAACACAGACACACATGGCAACATAGAGACACATGGTAACACAGACACACATGGCAACATAGAGACACATGGTAACACAGACACACATGGCAACACAGACACACATGGTAACACAGAGACACATGGTAACACAGAGACATATGGTAACACAGAGACACATGGTAACACAGACACACATGGCAACACAGAGACACATGGTAACACAGACACACATGGCAACATAGAGACACATGGTAACACAGACACACATGGCAACATAGAGACACATGGTAACACAGAGACACATGGCAACACAGAGACACATGGTAACACAGACACACATGGCAACATAGAGACACATGGTAACACAGACACACATGGCAACACAGAGACACATGGTAACACAGAGACACATGGCAACACAGAGACACATGGTAACACAGACACACATGGCAACATAGAGACACATGGTAACACAGAGACACATGGTAACACAGAGACACATGGTAACAGAGAGACACATGGTAACACAGAGACATATGGTAACACAGACACACATGGTAACACAGAGACACATGGTAACACAGAGACACATGGTAACACAGACACACATGGTAACACAGACACACATGGTAACACAGAGACACATGGTAACACAGAGACACATGGTAACAGAGAGACACATGGTAACACAGAGACATATGGTAACACAGACACACATGGTAACACAGAGACACATGGTAACACAGAGACACATGGTAACACAGACACACATGGTAACACAGACACACATGGTAACACAGACACACATGGCAACACAGAGACACATGGTAACACAGAGACACATGGTAACACAGAGACACATGGTAACACAGAGACACATGGTAACACAGAGACACATGGTAACACAGACACACATGGTAACACAGAGACACATGGTAACAGAGAGACACATGGTAACACAGAGACACATGGTAACACAGACACACATGGTAACACAGAGACACATGGCAACATAAAGACACATGGTAACATACAGTAGAGACACATGGTAACATACAGTAGAGACACATGGTAACACAGACACACATGGTAACACAGAGACACATGGTAACACAGAGACACATGGCAACATAGAGACACATGGTAACATAGAGACACATGGTAACATAGAGACACATGGTAACACAGAGACACATGGCAACATAGAGACACATGGTAACATAGAGACACATGGCAACATAGAGACACATGGTAACAGAGAGACACATGGTAACACAGAGACACATGGTAACACAGACACACATGGCAACACAGAGACACATGGCAACACAGAGACACATGGTAACACAGAGACACATGGTAACACAGACACACATGGTAACACAGACACACATGGCAACACAGACACACATGGTAACACAGACACACATGGTAACACAGAGACACATGGTAACACAGAGACACATGGCAACATAGAGACACATGGTAACACAGAGACACATGGTAACACAGAGACACATGGTAACACAGAGACACATGGTAACACAGAGACACATGGTAACACAGAGACACATGGTAACACAGAGACACATGGTAACATAGACACACATGGTAACACAGACACACATGGCAACACAGAGACACATGGTAACACAGACACACATGGTAACACAGAGACACATGGTAACACAGACACACATGGTAACACAGACACACATGGCAACACAGAGACACATGGTAACACAGACACACATGGTAACACAGACACACATGGCAACATAGAGACACATGGTAACACAGAGACACATGGTAACACAGACACACATGGTAACACAGACACACATGGTAACACAGACACACATGGTAACACAGACACACATGGCAACATAGAGACACATGGTAACACAGACACACATGGCAACACAGAGACACATGGTAACACAGACACACATGGTAACACAGACACACATGGTAACACAGACACACATGGTAACACAGACACACATGGTAACACAGACACACATGGTAACACAGACACACATGGCAACATAGAGACACATGGTAACACAGACACACATGGTAACACAGACACACATGGTAACACAGACACACATGGTAACACAGACACACATGGTAACACAGACACACATGGCAACATAGAGACACATGGTAACACAGAGACACATGGTAACACAGACACACATGGTAACACAGACACACATGGTAACACAGACACACATGGTAACACAGACACACATGGCAACATAGAGACACATGGTAACACAGACACACATGGTAACACAGAGACACATGGTAACACAGACACACATGGTAACACAGACACACATGGTAACACAGACACACATGGTAACACAGACACACATGGTAACACAGACACACATGGTAACACAGACACACATGGCAACATAGAGACACATGGTAACACAGAGACACATGGTAACACAGACACACATGGTAACACAGACACACATGGTAACACAGACACACATGGTAACACAGACACACATGGCAACATAGAGACACATGGTAACACAGACACACATGGCAACATAGAGACACATGGTAACACAGACACACATGGCAACACAGACACACATGGTAACACAGAGACACATGGTAACACAGACACACATGGTAACACAGACACACATGGTAACACAGACACACATGGTAACACAGACACACATGGCAACATAGAGACACATGGTAACACAGACACACATGGCAACATAGAGACACATGGTAACACAGACACACATGGCAACACAGACACACATGGTAACACAGAGACACATGGTAACACAGAGACATATGGTAACACAGAGACACATGGTAACACAGACACACATGGCAACACAGAGACACATGGTAACACAGACACACATGGCAACATAGAGACACATGGTAACACAGACACACATGGCAACATAGAGACACATGGTAACACAGAGACACATGGCAACACAGAGACACATGGTAACACAGACACACATGGCAACATAGAGACACATGGTAACACAGACACACATGGCAACACAGAGACACATGGTAACAGAGAGACACATGGCAACACAGAGACACATGGTAACACAGACACACATGGCAACATAGAGACACATGGTAACACAGAGACACATGGTAACACAGAGACACATGGTAACAGAGAGACACATGGTAACACAGAGACATATGGTAACACAGACACACATGGTAACACAGAGACACATGGTAACACAGAGACACATGGTAACACAGACACACATGGTAACACAGACACACATGGTAACACAGAGACACATGGTAACACAGAGACACATGGTAACAGAGAGACACATGGTAACACAGAGACATATGGTAACACAGACACACATGGTAACACAGAGACACATGGTAACACAGAGACACATGGTAACACAGACACACATGGTAACACAGACACACATGGTAACACAGACACACATGGCAACACAGAGACACATGGTAACACAGAGACACATGGTAACACAGAGACACATGGTAACACAGAGACACATGGTAACACAGAGACACATGGTAACACAGACACACATGGTAACACAGAGACACATGGTAACAGAGAGACACATGGTAACACAGAGACACATGGTAACACAGACACACATGGTAACACAGAGACACATGGCAACATAAAGACACATGGTAACATACAGTAGAGACACATGGTAACATACAGTAGAGACACATGGTAACACAGACACACATGGTAACACAGAGACACATGGTAACACAGAGACACATGGCAACATAGAGACACATGGTAACATAGAGACACATGGTAACATAGAGACACATGGTAACACAGAGACACATGGCAACATAGAGACACATGGTAACATAGAGACACATGGCAACATAGAGACACATGGTAACAGAGAGACACATGGTAACACAGAGACACATGGTAACACAGACACACATGGCAACACAGAGACACATGGCAACACAGAGACACATGGTAACACAGAGACACATGGTAACACAGACACACATGGTAACACAGACACACATGGCAACACAGACACACATGGTAACACAGACACACATGGTAACACAGAGACACATGGTAACACAGAGACACATGGCAACATAGAGACACATGGTAACACAGAGACACATGGTAACACAGAGACACATGGTAACACAGAGACACATGGTAACACAGAGACACATGGTAACACAGAGACACATGGTAACACAGACACACATGGTAACACAGAGACACATGGCAACATAAAGACACATGGTAACATACAGTAGAGACACATGGTAACATACAGTAGAGACACATGGTAACACAGACACACATGGTAACACAGAGACACATGGTAACACAGAGACACATGGCAACATAGAGACACATGGTAACATAGAGACACATGGTAACATAGAGACACATGGTAACACAGAGACACATGGCAACATAGAGACACATGGTAACATAGAGACACATGGCAACATAGAGACACATGGTAACAGAGAGACACATGGTAACACAGAGACACATGGTAACACAGACACACATGGCAACACAGAGACACATGGCAACACAGAGACACATGGTAACACAGAGACACATGGTAACACAGACACACATGGTAACACAGACACACATGGCAACACAGACACACATGGTAACACAGACACACATGGTAACACAGAGACACATGGTAACACAGAGACACATGGCAACATAGAGACACATGGTAACACAGAGACACATGGTAACACAGAGACACATGGTAACACAGAGACACATGGTAACACAGAGACACATGGTAACACAGAGACACATGGTAACATAGAGACACATGGTAACACAGACACACATGGTAACACAGACACACATGGTAACACAGAGACACATGGTAACACAGAGACACATGGTAACACAGACACACATGGTAACATAGAGACACATGGCAACACAGAGACACATGGCAACACAGAGACACATGGTAACACAGACACACATGGCAACACAGAGACACATGGTAACAGAGAGACACATGGTAACACAGAGACACATGGTAACACAGACACACATGGCAACACAGAGACACATGGTAACAGAGAGACACATGGTAACACAGAGACACATGGTAACACAGACACACATGGCAACACAGAGACACATGGTAACACAGAGACGCATGGTAACACAGAGACACATGGTAACATAGAGACACATGGTAACACAGAGACACATGGTAACACAGAGACACATGGTAACAGAGAGACACATGGTAACACAGACACACATGGTAACACAGAGACACATGGCAACATAAAGACACATGGTAACACAGAGACACATGGTAACACAGACACACATGGTAACACAGAGACACATGGCAACATAAAGACACATGGTAACATACAGTAGAGACACATGGTAACACAGACACACATGGTAACACAGAGACACATGGTAACACAGACACACATGGTAACACAGAGACACATGGTAACACAGACACACATGGTAACACAGAGACACATGGTAACATAGAGACACATGGTAACACAGAGACACATGGTAACACAGAGACACATGGTAACAGAGAGACACATGGTAACACAGACACACATGGTAACACAGAGACACATGGCAACATAAAGACACATGGTAACACAGAGACACATGGTAACACAGACACACATGGTAACACAGAGACAC